>NC_068359.1:91546902-91744402 GCF_020536995.1 Dreissena polymorpha | reverse complement strand
GTTGGGTTCTTTGAGAGTTGTTTAAGCTTAGAAATCACTATTCGAGTGTGATGTCTTCATTATTCTATCATTCGATTCGTTTTTTTAAAGACAATCTTCGGTCCTTAAGTGAAGGTGTTTCATTAAAAAAGTATTCTACATTATTCTTTTTTACACTCTAGAGGAAAGTATGAAAATCATACTTCATGAAGCAAATGGAAATCCTCCTGAGCAAAGTGACTCAGTCATAATATTGTTAAAAGAAGCAAACAAAGAAAATGGAAGTTACACAGCGGATTCACATTCAGATATGAGTGAAAACAGCAACAGATTTATGGAAGCTGATAACACAGTAAACTCGGCAAACAAACACAATTTACAAACGTCGCACGAAGATTCTTACAAAGATGAGGTGTCTGACACTGCTGAAGCTGACCTCCAATCAATGCAAAGGAAAACAATATCATCAACTGTGTCTATTTCTGTAACCTTCACAAACGAAACACAAGAAAACAAAAATCCTAGTGAACCAGAAATATCACCGATACGACCCACCTCTCTTTTAAGAAATAATCAATATCCAAAAGTGCCAAACCATATAGTTAAATCTATAATCAACGGTAAAAGAACAAATAAAAACGAAAGGCGTTTACCGACTAAATTTAACGATTTAGCCAATTGCAAAGACACACAGAAAGAGGAAGAGAATGCAAATAATAAGTTAACACCCAATCGTCCGCTCAAAATTGTATCAGAGGCCAAAGCGTTTGGAAAAAAAAGTGATACATTTGTATCAGAGGCCAAAGCGTACGGAGAAATAACTGATACATATGATGACGATGGAGATGAAATCCCAGTTGACGATGCAGAATTGCCAACAGCAATGAAAGCCCTCCATATATCTCACGGAAAGAAGTCGAATACTCTTAAATCCAATAATATAATGATACAAGCAGAAAGACAAGTAAACGAACTATCGTCGGCTTATGCTCGAGCATTTGACAGTCTGAGAAAAATGCAGTCATCCAAAAAGATTTTATGCAATGGTAAAACTATAATCGTTTAATTTTTGAAATTTATTCGGGAGAATCTAAATGATAAAACTGTTGATTAATTGAGTTTTTTTGTTGCATGAAGTAATCAGTTAAAATGTTAACAGTCAAAACATGAACTGATTGTATAAAACATCGACCAACTAGCAGCTATGGATAATGACTGCTTTATTTTATAGCATGTAGCAGTCCAGATTGTCGAGGTGATTTCGTCCAGTCAATTCAGGGTTTGATACACGAGGCTCGAAAGCAAGGGCTGGAGGTTAACGATGTACCTCCTGATGGAAATTGCATATTTACTGCAATTTGCGATCAGCTACAGGTTGATGCTACATTATAATACATCTCATGGTAGTTATGACAATTAAAAAATACATGTGAAAACAAAAACTGATAAATATGTATACCCAAGAAAATTTAGGTTTCGAAAAAGTATTGGTCTTTTTTAAGTTATAATGCAATTATCTCTGAAGTAGTAATAGTTTATTGCCTGTACTCATCATCTACCCAAGCTCCATTATGACGTCAGAAGAAATAATTATCCGGGAGGGTTTGCTTAATTGGAAACATGTTTTGGTTTAACAAATTAAAATTGGACTGTTTTCAAATAAATACATTTCTTTATGTTCGTAATGTTATGTTGATTGAATCAAAAGATTAAGTGTTTTTTATGCCCCCACCACTATAGTGAGGGACATATTGTTTTTGCCCTGTCGGTTGGTTGGTTTGTGTGTTTGTTTGCCCCAATTTTAACATTTGCGATAACTGTTGCAATATTGAAGATAGCAACTTCATATTTGGCATGCATGTGTATCTTATGGAGCTGCACATTTTGAGTGGTGAAAAGTCAAGGTCAAGGTCATCCTTCAAGGTCAAAGGTAAAATATATGGGTCAAAATCGTTCATTTAATGTACACTTTTGCAATATTGAAGATAGCAACCTGATATTTGGCATGCATGTGTATCCCGTGGAGCTGCACATTTTGAGTGGTGAAAGGTCAAGGTCATCCTTCAAGGTCAAAGGTCAAATATATGGGGACATAGTGTTTCACAAACACATCGCTTGTTTATCCCTAATTCTTTTGGCTGAGTCGAATGAGTATTACATGTACTTTGGTAAACTTTTAAGAACTAGAACACTGTATTAAGAGGTCGCCGTGGCGTATTGGATATGGTGTTCTCCTAGCCACCTAGAAGTTGCAGGTTCGATCTCACTGTGGGAGCGTTCTTTAGATCTCCCCCATAGACACCAAGTACTGGTTCAAGTCCCAGGAAACGGACTCGAGAGCGTTTCAAATAAGTCTTACGCCTTCTATGCAATCGAGCTAAAATAAATCGGTTTAAACTAAAGAACATTGGGAATAGAACACGAGACGTTTCTAAGCGGACATCATATCCATTTGGCAATGGCGACCCGTGCAAATGGGTTCACGGCTACGAACTCAAGAATCAACTTCTTTTATTTAACACACATGGCATTTATGTTATACATACTGCAGATAAAAAGTTAGAATAAATACAAGAAAATAACACAATGTTTAAATATCTATTTCAGGCATTGAACGATATGTCCTACACACCAAGAACATTACGTGAAAAGGCCGTCATTTGGTTACGAGATAACCCGTACTGTTCTGATGACAGTAAAACTCATGTTCAATCTTTCATGGAGGAGAATTGGGACTCGTATCTTCAGAGAATGGTTTCAATATATAAATACTTATTATCTTTTCAGTATCGTAATTTTCAAATAAACAAATAACAAATAAATGCATTTCCATACTTTACGTTGTGAAAATACACGTATATATATATATATATTGATACAAAAAAACTAACGTGATTAATTTCAGTTAAAGGTATTTTTTTAGAAAAATCTGCATACACAATAGAACAATAATTTTACGTTACTTTGTATTTATTAAAATCAATCACGTCACGGTAACATTGATTTTCAAAATGATACATTGGGGTAATGGAAGCAATAGAATAGCATTGTAAATAGAAGAAGATTTTGAATTTGGGTCGCTTCACCTGTTGTTAGAATAGAGGTATGAAGTAAAAAGCATATTTTAATACATTATCGGCAACTACTTCACGATACTATTTTGCGCTTATATACTAATGCAAACAAATCGGATTCTTAAGTCAAAAGCTACTAACCGCTGCTGAAGAATGCCACGTCTGGTGTTCAATGCGCGTTATAGCATGTGGCTTCTGATCATATTATTATTTCGATCTTGTCAACGAATTCAGATAAAAAACGGCGAGTGGGGCGATCACGTGGTTTTGCGAGCCTTGGCCAACGTTTGTGGGTGCACTATTAAAATTCTAAATGCTCACGGCAAAACATGCACATGGACTACATTAGAGCCATCAGAAATACCAGACGGAAGACGTGATGTCATTTTGGGACTGGTGGGGGAAAACCATTATACAAGCCTTAGACGTAGAGGTAGGTATCAACTTATTTCCAACATCAAGGTAGAATAAAAGATTGAATTGATATAAAAGCAAATTCAGAAAAACACCTTTTGATTGGCCACACGTGCCATTCAGAAAGTTAAATTCTTTCTTTATCATACTATATTCAGCGCGTTCTTTGAATCATCAAAATGTGGTAAAATATTTCATATGATTTATAAAAAGAGATAAACAGATAAACATAGTTTTCACAACACGGCCATAATAACAAACATTTTAAATAAGTTGTGAAGTTCAAAAGGAAAAATGTGAAATTATTCTATGTATATATATATACATTTACCATTATGTAAAAACGTGTATATATTTTCTTATTATAGAATTGGCTATTAACGATGTGGTCTCTGAAAACGATGACCAACCAACGATTGGGACGGAGAAATTGGAATTTAGCGACGAAGGTAATATTTGTCGACAGATTTATAAAAATAGTCATGATATATATACTATTTAAAAAAAACATATGCTCACTTTTATGTAATTACAGACATATGTCCGTGTTATTGTACAGAATGAATAATATTGTATTGTGGCAAACACAATTACAAGTTACAGGAATAAATTGGCATATGCTGGTATCATTTAACAATAGCTATTCAACATTCAAATACATTCTAATATTTTGCGACAGTGCGCAGCCTTTTTCGACTGGTCAATGGTCTTTTAAACAATTTTTCAAATAGTAAAACACATACAACCGATGCATCATTCTAATGAAAAACAAAAGCAACACGTTACCCTTAAATTGTATTTGCACGTTTGATCCCAGGGAATTGTCTAAGATGTAAGCATTGGACGCATGTACAGATATTTCAATATGTATATTATGATTTATTAACGGGAAACATTTCATTTGTAGACCGCGCCTTAGTGGAATTGTTTATCAAAGACCACGTGGACAGTAGCAGTAGGATGCCAATGTGTTCACTTTCATTTCTTATTACACGACTCTTTTCGAAATGCGGTGTGGTCAGCGAGGCAGCCGATTTTTCATTTAAACAGTTGCAATGGTGGACGGACTTAGCTTTAAAGGTATGATATATTTAAGGTATACTATATTTATCTACAAATACTTTTTTGTAAAAAGACCTATTTGTTATTTTAATGCGTTGGAAAGCTCACCTTTGAGAGTATGACAATCTTGTTGTCAACACTTAAAATCTAAAACAATCTCAAATAGCTCGCAAATAACATTTTGTGAAAGAATACACATCATAGAATCAACGGAAAATAATCAGATGGTATTTATTTACGGGGCCAATCGTTTGTGTTTTGGTTCTTACGAACCACATATACATATATATTTTACTATATTTAGAGAACACAGAAAAGCCACCATAACACGACAATTATAAGTGGATGCATTGGCTATGGAGTATATCATCCAGATCTATGTTACAACCCAGCAAACCCTAGTACGACGTACCGCATGATAGATTTGAACATTTTCTTTGTATGCAAATTAGACCCATCATTGAATCGCTGCAGTCTGATAGGACATGGGACACTGTGCTGCGTGGGTTATACACGGGCATATTATTCCAATGAACATTTACGAACAAGTAGTTATAAAGCATACAACTCTGTCATGAATGTGAGCGATGGTGGCCAGGTTTGTGCAGGCATTCTCGTACACTGGCCAATTTGGCCACAAGAGGCATCAGAATGGATAACCAGAGTAAGGTTTGCAGATTTTCCGTCGCAGGAGCTCATCCATGACATATGTTCCAAAGGATGCCATTTGTTACCGGAAGCACACGAGAACAGCGTGGACCCAGACATAGAGTGGAAGTTTAGTTTTGTTGACGCAGTAACAAACATTTTTCAAAAAGCCATTTCAGAACATCAAAAATATTGTTTTCTGATAATGTTCGGCATGTGTTTTGAGGTGTTTAAGAAACTTGACGTCTTTAGACTTGATTGGCTGATAAATCAATTTTTGTTTTGCTGCGAACGCTGTCCTTCGCAGTTCTGGCAAAGCCATCCTGCTTCTTGCATTATGTTAATAATCGATGATATGATGATGTGCTTCAAAATTCGTTGCCTTCCAAGTTATTTTATTGCTTCGTGGAACTTGATTGAAAACTTGAGCGAAGAAAAAGCGCAGCTAGTGATGGATATATTGGGCAGTATTCGTTCAGAACCATTAGTTGTGTTTCGACAAATGAAGGAGAATTTCATGGACTCTTTTGAAACAGAATCAATCATTGAAAGGGTGTGTGAAGACGCGCTGTATTTCAAAAGCACAAAATTGACTACACTTAATACTTTAATACCGTGCATGATCGACATTGCCAAATGCTTCGTTAAAACATACAAATATATCACCGCCTTAGATGAATTAAATGAAGCCTTCCAAGCCCGTTTGTCTGTTGCAACATGTGAGGACGCCATGTCCTTTGAAAACTTTATCCAAGCGTGCTTTAACGGCCTGAATACTTTTGAGTCGGTATGGTTCGCAACATTCGCCGATAAGCAACTGCAAAGTCAGTTGTCGAGGCCACTAATCAGGCTAGTTCTAGATGACCGAGTAATGAAGCGAATAGACGAAATACTTGAAAAAGATGTTGCAGGATTCTACGCATCCTCAGAAGTTCCAGAATCGTGGGAATACCAGTTCGACAAATTGTGTTACGATTATGCAAGTTTTTTAGTGTTTGTTAATAAGATGTCCGATGCGCTGCCAGTGTTCTATAGATGCCATGAACGGTACCAAGAGTATCTAACCGGCAAAGGGGATTCATACTTTTCAGAAGAAACGATGCTAGAAGTATACGCCGGGATATTTGCATTGTACAAACGACAGCAGCAAACAGCGATGTTCAGAGAAGTGCTGGAGGTCGCAAGCTCAATCGTAAACATCGTTAATAAACCAGCAGGGTATGGATGGCTTGCGCATGTGTATAACATGCTAGGGGATCAAAACGGAGTTAATATGTGTACTGCAAAAAGGGCAGAATTATTAAGACAGAGGACTGCAGACATAGACGAATTCCATTTGATATACTGGCCGAGGAAGATTGTTGCGCTTATACCTAAACGTGGAAAATAATGTGTCTACGATCATTTGTATTAATGCATGTGATAAAACATCAACAGGGTGCGACTTAACATTGGAATTGTTTTTGAATCTGTGTTCGTAATAATAATAGTTTTCTCGGAATATTGAGTTTGTTTCAGTTTGTCTAAATGTGCAAGTATAAAGTCGACTCTTGATTGATCGCACTCACTTGCAAACTGACACACGTATACAATTAAAAGGGCCTTTTCAATCAGTTACCAATACTTCAATTTTCATTTTATTCATGTCAAATAAAATATACCTTACCACCTAACTGATGCTCCATTGGTCATTGTCCGCTCGGTTTTTAGTTACATGTACCTCAGGTACACGTAAGTATTCTTACATGTACCCCGGGTACGGTAAATTTCATCAAACGTACCCAGCCGATTTTAGACTGTACCCGACTGTTTATTCCCGCCCCCAAAACACGCTACCGATTACCGTAATTATGAAACAAACTGCTATTTAAAAAAAAATGCATCAACATGCTTGTTGAGTATGAGTTTCGATAATATAGATGCCATTTTAACAGAAAATTGACATAAATATGAAAATAATTAATTTAATGACAACGATCGATTAAGCGCTAAAGTTCCCGGGTATGTATAAATATATTTACCGTACCCGGGGTACATGTAAGTATGCTAAAGTGTACATGGGGTACATGTACTAGTACCCGAGCCGACACTGACCAATCGAGCCTAACTGACCATCCCATTCCTTATTTACGCTCTTAAAGCCTCTTTAAATATTGAAATGTGTTCATCATTATAATTGATTGAAGATGTGGTGACACTTTGTATTTCAGACCATTCAACCAGGCAACATGCCTATGAGTACATTTTATCTGTGCTGAGGCAAGGTTTGTCATTCACATTTTTTCTTATCTCTTTACTCTTAAATGAAACTTGCAAATGTTATTGATTACATGTTTAATGATAATTACGGATTCAAATAATACAAAAATGTTCAGGTGCTTGTATTTTTTTCTGATTGTTTATTGCGAAAAAAGTGATTGATTTGTTTTAATTTCAAAGTAAACATTGTGATGTGGTCACTTCTTAAAATACTGAATGTTTTGTTATTGTTTAAATATTTGGTAGCCGCAGATGCGCATATATCACAAAAACTTGCTTTACTTTCTGTCTCAAGAAGCAAAGAGGTCAGGAGGCATCTAATGCATAAAATTATTTGCGGACCTTTTTTATAACTATATTTACCGTGTGTGTAAACAATGTTTACCAATACTGTACATGAATTGATTTTGAACTTAGTTCATTTATGTTTGTTCATTTTAAAGACAAGCCTCTACATTTAAAATTATTTGAAAATTAAACATCACAATGGAAAAGGCCATATTGCAATGCATAAAAAATCCTATAGCTGCTGAAAGAGATTTTATTATCCCCCGCCATAGGCGGAGGGATATTGTTTTGGCGTTGTCCGTCCTTCCGTCCGTCCGTCTTTCCGTCCGTCCGTCCGGCACTTTTGTGTCCGGAGTCATATCTTGGAAGTGCTTTGGCGGATTTCATTGAAACTTGGTATGAGTATATATATGGGTAAGAGGATGATGCACGCCAAATGGCATTGTACACTATCTGTTAATAACGGAGTTGTGGCCCTTTGTATCTTAAAAAATGCTTTTTTTGTGTGTCAAATATAACACTTTTGTGTCCAGAAGCATACTGGCGGGGGATATCAGTTCAAAGGATTTGCTTGTTGTCCCCTACCGGTGAAACCGGAGGGGACTTATGGTTTGCACTCCGTCTGTCAGTCTGTCTGTCTGTCAGTCTGTCTGTCAGTCTGTCACACTTTTCTGGATCCTGCGATAACTTAAAAAGTTCTTCATCTTTTTTCATGAAACTTGAAACATGGATAGATGGCAATATGGAGATTATGCACGTCATTTCATTTTGTTCCTACGTCAAAAAATCTGGTTTCTATGGCAACAAATATTTAAAAAAAAATTACTGACAATTGTGGAGTTTCACCGGTAGTTGACCATATTGCTTGGCAATCTCTTGTTTATTTTGTATTGGAGGGAAGACAAGTGCTGGTACTCCTAGTGATGGTGGTGGCGGTGGTGGGGGGGAGGTAAGGCTGTTGGTGATGATGATTGTGATTATGACAAGGATTGTAATGCTGATATGGATAATTCTGATGATGATAATGGTGACCATGAGTGGATAATTATACGCAAACAAACGAAGTTTAGGGGGGTATATAGGAGTGAGCTTGTCTGTCTGTCAGTCGGTCTGTCTGTCGGTCGGTATTAAGTGTCCGCTCTCTAATTCAAGTTGTTTTCATCCGATCTTCACCAAACTTGGTCAGATGTTGTATCAAGATGATATCTAGGTCAAGTTCGAATATGGGTCATGCCGGGTCATAAACTAGGTCATGGAGTCACTTAGTGCGTTTTAAACATTCAGCATGGTGTCCGCTGTCTAATTCAAGTAGTTTTCATCCGAGCTTCACCACACTTGGTCAGAAGTTGTATCTAGATGATGTGTAGGTAAAGTTCGAACATAGGCCATGCCGGGTCAAAAACTAGGTCATGGGGTCACTTAGTGCGTTTTTAACATTGAGCATGGTGTCCGCTGTTTTATGTGAAGACAACATGCAAAATATTATGTGTCAATTCGGCATATGGGAGTATTCGTTACGTCTGTGACAAAGCTCTAGTTTATGATGTTTATGATAGTTGTGAGGAAGATGATAGTGATGGTAAGGATGGTGAAGATGGTGACAATGATGATGGTGATTGTGGTCATTATGATCATGGGGGGGGGGTAATGATGATGGTGATAATTGATGATGTTGATGATAGTTATGATGATGCATAATTTGGTGGTTGAATTAAGGGTACATGTATTGCTGACAAGGATCATTATAATGATGAATATGGGTGACCATGAGCGGATGATGATTGATGCTGCTGTTGATGTTGACAAAAATGAGGATTTATGATGGTGATGATGAAATTCATTGAGTTAATTTCCTACTTTGTATTTATAACACAAATACATTTTTAGGAATGATCATTATATCATACATTTAACCTAAATTGTGTTATAAATTAAATCTTATTGTAACAACATAATAAACTCATGCAAAATCTTATGACCAACCTCAAAAAGTGCAGCTTTCTAAAACGCAACATAGAAGTTGGCCTATCATGCTGTGAATGTTACCACACCCTTTCACAATGATTCTTAAAGGAATGGTCAAGGCCTGCTCAAAAGTGATCAAAATTTGAAGTGTTTATGTAGGAAAGGGTTATGATATTTAACAGTTCTCTATTATTCACAATGTATTAGTGTTTATGTCTTGCCATTATTTATAGATGTGTGTTAATTGTCATTGTTTTTAGATGCTGTAATTATATCCCCATTACCATTGGTAATGGGGGCTATATAGGAGTCACTTTGTCGGTCTGTCTGTCTGTCGGTCTGTGCCAAAATTTCATCTGATCTTCACCAAACTTGGTCACAAGTGGTATCTACATGATGTGTAGGTCAAGTTTGAATATGGGTCATGCCTGGTCAAAAACTAGGTCACGGAGTCACTTAGTGCGTTTTAAACCGAAAGTTTTTCCAGACAGTAACTATGTCATTTATCGTTAGATTTTAAAAATGACTTGGTACATTTGTTCACCATCATGGGACGGTGTGTCATGCGAAAGAAGTACGTCGATATCTCCAAGGTCAAGGTCACATTGGAGTTCAAAGGTCAAAATGCTTGTCCGAACCATAACTATGTCATTTACCGTAAGATTTTAAAATGACTAGGTACATTTGTTCACCATCATGGGACGGTCTGTCGCTTAAAAGAACTATGTCGCTATCTCCAAGGTCAAGGTCACACTTTGAGTTCAAAGGTCAAAAATGGCCATAAATGAGCTTGTCCGGGCCATAACTATGTCGTTTATTGTGAGATTTTAAAATCATTTGGCACATTTGTTCACCATCATTGGACATTGTGTCGCGCGAAAGAATAACGTCGATACCTCCAAGGTCAAGGTCACACTTTAAGTTCAAAGGTCAAAAATGGCCATACATGAGCTTGTCCGGGCCATAACTATGTCATTCATTGTGAGATTTAACAAGAGCACCGCCTTGCGGGTGCAGACCGCTCATCTATTTTCTTTTTAAAGGTGAAGGGACTCTTATTTTCAATCACAAAGGAGGGAGGGGTGGAGTGAAGAGCGGTGCATTGTGTGGGGGTGTGGACATTTATTACATTTTCTTCCAAAAATGCGAAAAAAAAGGAAAAAAAATCGGGGGTGGGGGGGAGGGTGGGGGGGGGGTGGGGGGGGGGGGGATTCTTGGGTGCGATGGTTGGACGGTATTTCAAACATAAAATAATAAAAATAAATATTTGTGTTTTTTAACCGTTTCATAAAAAAAAATGAGGGGGGGGGGGTTGAGGTGGGGGGGGGGGGGTATAGTGTGAGGGTGTGGTGGTAATTTGTGAGATGATCTTAAAAAAAAAAAAAAAAAAAAATAGGGGGGGGGGATTCGGGTGGGGGGAGGGGGGGTGGGGGGGGGGGATTCTTGGGTGCGATGGTTGGACGGTATTTCAAACATAAAATAATCAAAATAAATAGTTTTGTTTTTTAACCGTTTAAAAAAAAAATTGGGGAGGGGGTGGGGTGGGGGGGGTATAGTGTGAGGGTGTGGTGGTCATTTGTGAGATGATCTTTAAAAAAAAAAAATAAAAAAAAAAAAATAGGGGGGGGGGGGGGGCACGGGCGATGGTTTGGGTGGAGTCTATTGTGGTATGTCAGGTAAGAGTAGTTTTGTCAAAGTATCAATCAAATCTAATCATAAATAAAGAAGTTATGGCAATTTTAGAGAAATTTAATAATTTGACCTTGAGAGTCAAGGTCATTCAAAGGTCAAGGTAAAATTCAACTTGCCAGGTACAGTAACCTCATGATAGCATGAAAGTATTTGAAGTTTGAAAGCAATAGCCTTGATACTTAAGAAGTAAAGTGGATCGAAACACAAAATTTAACCATATATTCAAAGTTACTAAGTCAAAAAAGGGCCATAATTCCGTAAAAATGACATCCAGAGTTATGCAACTTGTCCTTTTACTGTACCCTTATGATAGTTTGCGAGTGTTCCAAGTATGATAGCAATATCTATGATACTTTAGGGGTAAAGTGGACCAAAACACAAAACTTAACCAAACTTTCAATTTTCTAAGTATAAAGGGCCCATAATTCCGTCCAAATGCCAGTCAGAGTTACATAACTTTGCCTGCACAGTCCCCTTACGGTAGTTAGTAAGTGTTGCAAGTATGAAAGCAATAGCTTTGATACTTAAGGAATAAAATGGACCTTAACACAAAACTTAACCAAAATTTTCAATTTTCTAAGTATAAAAAGGGCACATAATTCTGTCAAAATGCACGCCAGAGTTATCTAACTTTGCGTGCCCAGTCCCCTCATGATAGTAAGTAAGTGTACCAAGTTTGAATGCAATAGCATTGATACTTTCTGAAAAAAGTGGACCTAAACGCAAAACTTAACCAAAATTTTCAATTTTCTAAGTATAAAAAGGGCACATAATTCAGTCAAAATGCACGCCAGAGTTATCTAACTTTGCCTGCCCAGTCCCCTCATGATAGTAAGTAAGTGTACCAAGTTTGAATGCAATAGCATTGATACTTTCTGAGAAAAGTGGACCTAAACGCAAAACTTAACCGGACGCCGACGCCGACGCAGACGCCGACGCCGACGCCAAGGTGATGACAATAGCTCATAATTTTTTTTTCAAAAAATAGATGAGCTAAAAATTACTTGGTACATTTGTTCTCAATCATTGGAAGGTGTGTCATGTGAAAGAATTACGTTGATATCTCCAAGGTCAAGGTTACACTTGGAGTTCAAAAGTCAAACATGGTCATAAATGAGCTTGTCCGTCCATAACTATGTCATTCATTGCGAGATTTTAAAATGACTCTGTACATTAATTTTGATCAAAGTAATTGGACGGCCTGTCATGCGAAAGAATTCAAGAGTTCAAAGGTCAAAATGGCCATAAATGATAATGGCATAATAATTCTTAAAAATCGCCATAAATTAGCTTCTTTTTTTGTGAAGACAGCATGCAAAATATTCTGTGCCAATGCAGCATGTGGGGGTATACGTCACGTCTGTGACAAAGCTCTAGTTGTTTCCTGTACAGACCAGTGTTTTATCTAAAGGCTATATTAAATATTTGTTTTAATGTTTTTTAGAGTCTCTGCCTGAGAACCAAAGACCAGAAAGATACTTCCAGTACTACATGGACAAGATCACAAACCCTGCTCCTGCTTGAACTGTACAAAGCAAATGTAGATAAGTTCTACAACCCCCTGTTAAAAAAACTTTGTGGGAAGAATTGTGTAAATCTCTTAACAGTAAAGGTTTTTAATAGCAAGCAGGTTGAAGGGAGATGGAAAACCATCGTGGCAGCTTATTGTCGAGCTAAAGACAGCAACAGAGCGACGGGATCAAAGAGCCATAATGTGATACTAAAACAGATTGTGATGGAATTTGACACTTAAAGCAAAAATAGATCTAACATTCGATCATCAGCTCAAGCATGGAATGATGACTTTGTGATGATTAGAAGTGATCTATGGATTTCAATGAAAGTAAACCAATAAAAACAAACACAATACCTTAACGTATTGATATGTTATGTCATCATCATAAACATTTTGAAAATAAATACCTTAAACAAAGATCAACCATATGATATTATGTTTCAATGGTATTTAGCTCGACTATTATATATGAAATATATATAGTGGAGCTATCCTACTCACCCCGTCGTCGGCGTTCCCGTTAGCGTGCAAATGTTAAAGTTTGCGTACTACCCCAAATATTTTCAATGTCCCTTGACATATTGCTTTCATATTTTGCATACTTTTTTACCAACATGACCCCAACCTATATACAAGAGCAGACAACTCTATCAAGCATTTTGTAATAATTATGGCTCTTTTTCCACTTAGAATATGCATATTATTGATAAATCTATGTTAAAATTTGCGTACCACCTCAAATATATTCAATGTCCCTTGACATATTGCTTTAATATTTTGCAAACTTCTTAACCAACATGACCCCAATCTATAAATAAGAGCAGACAACTGTATCAAGCATTTTGTAAGAAAAATGGCCCTTTTTCCATTAAGAATATGCATATTGTTGATAAATCTATGTTAAAGTTTTCCTACCACCTCAAATATTGTCAATGTCCCTTGACATATTGCTTTCATATTTTGCAAACTTCTTTACCAACATGACCCCAATCTATAAACAAGAGCAGACAACTCTATCAAGCATTTTGTAAGAATTATGGCCCTTTTTTTGTCTTTGTAACTGAATATTTTGTTAAATTTTGTGTTTAGATCCACTTGACTTCTAAAGTATCAAAGCTATTGCTTTCAAACTTCAAATATTTTCTTACTATCATGAGGATACTGTACCTACCAAGGTCATTTTTACCTTGACCTTTGAATGACCTTGACTCAAGGTCAAGAGTAAATTTTACTTACATTGCCATAACTTCTTTATTTATGATCAGATTTTATTAATACTTTGACAAAACAACACTTACCTGAATACCACAATGGATTCCACTCAAACAATACCCAACACCCCAACCCAGAATCCCTGCCCCCCTCCCCCCCCCCCAAAAAAAAAAGTAAATTGTTTTTTCCTTTTTTTATTTTTGAAAGACCATCTAATAAATGACCACACCCCACATTATACCCCCTCTCAACCCCCCCCCCCCCCCCAAAAAAAAAAATATTATTTTTTCCTTTTTTTATTTTTGAAGGACCGTCCAAACTTCCCACCCAAGCTATTGCTATCAAACTTGAAATAAAATCTTATTAGTTTGTTTTATGTCTTTACAAATGTTCAATAGATTGTGGAAAATATACCTGAACTATTACCTTGACCTTATTGAATAATTTGAACAATTACCCCATGATGGCTTACGTTATACTGTCAAGCACTCGAATATTCGAGCGCGCTGTCCTCTGACAGCTCTTGTTTCTAGATACATGCATGTTTAGGCAATTATTCTTTGTGTGCAGTCTGAATATATTTTAACTAAAATTCGAGGTTAAACATTTGCATTCCAATTATAAATGCATGCATGCAACTTTAAAAAAATATATATACACTGCAGTAAGAAGCTTCCAACACTTTAGCATGTTGCATTGACTCAAAGTTTTAATGAAATAAGTGTCAAATTCCAAATCATGGATGATATTATTATTATTGTTGTTGATTTTTAGCTCGGCTGTTTTCGGAGAAACCCCCGAGGTATTGTCAAAGCCAGCTCGTCGTCCGCCGTCAAGCGTCGTGCTAAAACCTTTACATTGGCTCTAAAATCAAAGTGCTTCCACCTACAACTTTGAAACTTCATATGTAGATGCACCTTGATGAGTTCTACACGCCACACCCATTTTGGGGTCACTAGGTCAAAGGTCACTGTGACCTCTAAAAAAATAATTCTGACAAGCTTTCATTTATTCAAAACTGCACCCGCAGCCAAGCGTGGCACCCGTTATGTGGTGCTCTTGTTGTTTTAAGATATGTTATCGTTTGTTATGTCATTTGCTATAAAAGTGGAACAGCAATAGCTTTTTAGTAAATTTAATTTAAAAGCAATAGACATATTTTCAAGGACATAGAATTGCATACATGTGAAAACAATTCTGTTGGATAAACAAATACCTTATCATTTAACAGACATATGGACACTTTAATTTTTTATTACTTTTATTTAAAAAATATGAACATAAATGCATGATCAGGACTCAAAACTAACCGTCTGATTACAAAATAATGTTAACATGACTATTGCCAAGCAATATATGTCCCCTACCGGCTCCACCATTGTCAGAAATATATATATATTTTTTATATATGTGTTGCCATAGCGACCAGAGTTTTTGATGTATCAAGAAAATAAAATGACGTGCATAATGTCCATATTGCCATCTATGTTTCAAGTTTCATGAAAAAATATGAAGAACATAAAGTTATCGCAGGATCCAGAAAAGTGTGCAGGATCCACCAATTTTAGCAGTATTTCTAGTCTATTTGTTGCCATAGCAACCAGAATTCTTGACATAGGAACAAAATGAAATGACATGCATAATCTCCATATTGCCATCTGTCCATGTTTTAAGTTTCTCGAAAAAAATATGAAGAACTTTTAAAGTAATCGCAGGATCCAGAAAAGTGTGACGGACTGACAGACAGACTGACAGACAGACTGACAGACGGAGTGCAAACCATAAGTCCCCTCCGGTTTCATGAACAAATATGAAGAACTTTACTTATAAAGTTATCGCAGGATCCAGAAAAGTGTGACAGACTTACGGACGCACAGAGCGCAAACCATAAGTCCCCTCTGGTGAAACCGGTAGGGGACAATAACTACTGAGCAGTATTAGTGAAAACCAAACACTTTCAAAAATAATGGTCAATGAAAATTTGTATTAGTATGTTTCATTACTTTTAATATAAAAAGTTAACCAAACTAAATTGTCTCAACAGGTAGAACAGAAACCGAAAGCTTATTAATTGATTTTATCGTTAACTGCCTGGTTATAATTGTTCTTTTCATAACGCCTTCGACATTATTTTGAGGTACAAATAATGAAAAGTTATACTCGTCATTTTCAAAAAGAATGTCAATTTCATCTTCATTTAAAATGCATAAATTATGCAGCACGCAATTTGCAATGACTGTTTTGACAATGAACTCTACATCCACCATATCAATAAACATAAGTCTGCAAAATCTACTCTTTAACATGCCAAAGCTGTTTTCTATGAGGACACGGGTGCCAGAAAGACTTAGTTGAAGTTCAACTGTTCCCTTGAAAGGTGACCATTATCGCAAAATGGTGTCATCAATTATCTAGAAATCGGATAAGCTTCATCTCCTATTATGTGATTCATTCCAGTAAACCCGGGAAGTGCAGCATATAAACGCCAGTTACGGAAAACGCGTGCATCATGCACCTTTCCAGACCACCCTCAATACACATTTGTGAAACGCCTGTCTTTTTGACAAACAGCTTGCAAGATTATTGAATAGTGTCCTTTTCTATTGAAGTAGTCTGGAGACCTTTTCCTTGGTGCCGAAATTTTTATGTGCGTCCCATCTATTGCCCCCCAAGACTCCAGGGAAGCCTTTCTTATTTTGAAATTCATCAATCACAGTCTGCTTGTCATTGTTTGATGGCCAACATATAACTGTCTTAAGAAAACTGTCACATAAAACTATCAGCATTCTTCGGTTATGGTCTAAGAAAGTTGACTTTGATACGTTAAAACGGTCTGCAATAGACCTGACTGTCTCTAAATTACCCAAATACCAAAGCGTCATTAGTAAGTCCTTATCCAATGGAACTTGTTCACAACCCCCAGTTGCAATCCTTCTATGAAGCTGATCATCATTTGAAATTCTCTCCAGGACTCCTTCAAAAGTACCCCTTGTCATGCAAAAAAAGGTAAAGTCATCTGGGAGGTACTGAGGTACGGTGACTTCAACGTAGTTGGCCACTTTCGGGACATCATCTCTGCTGCTGAAAAGAAACCAAATTACTAGTTATTAAATGGATTTAGTTAAAAGCCTGTTATATTGCTTTGATCACGTCAAGCTTATTAATACCTTAAAGGGGCCTTTTCACAGATTTTGGCATTTTTTAAACTTATTCATTAAATGCTTTATATTGATAAATGTAAACATTGGATCATAAAAGCTCCAGTAAAAAATCAAGAAAAAAAATTAAAAAAGGAAAAGAACATTGCCCGGAGCAGGTTTCGAACCAGTGACCCCTGGAGTTATGCCAGAGTCCTGAAGTAAAAACGCTTTAACCTACTGAGCTAATCCGCCGAGTACACCTTCATGACGTATTTTATACCTTATATAAGCAATCTTCGTAGTTTCACAAAATTTAACGACAAAAACAGAACTCTCCAAATTATTCAAACGTTTCGCGTTGCAACGCTTTATAATTTTTAGGTTTTAAAATCGTCAAAAGATGCATATAATGGCTATATTAGAGCATGGTTAATGTTCAGTATTAATGTTTCCTCACAAATATCATAACTAAAACAAAAACTTACGAATCTGAAACAACTTTTTTCAATTTTGTCAATTTACCAAAGCGTGAAAAGATCCCTTTAAAACTCAATATGACTTGTGCTTAGTAATCTTTATTACTTGTTCAGAGCATTTTCAACCCAGGACCCTAATACAACCCTGTGCCATTAAAATTGCAATAATTATTCAAATAAAACTCAAATTTGAGTTAAGATGTTTGTTTTCATGGCTGTTAACATCACAGGGCTTAAGCATGGTCCTTAGATGTTAGGGAGTATGGGTACACCCCTTTGGGTGATACAAATTATTTAGCATCTTTTTTGTTTTTATAATTAATGAATTCCGACTATTAATCCAATAAATAAAAGATATACGTTAATTGGTAATTGTCAATAGTTAATACTCGGTGTATAAATTTAAACTATTCACGTCCCGAGGCCGAAATTACTGTTCTTTATATTGTCCGAAATTTAGTTTATCCGAAATAACATTGAATATAACAAGTGAATGCGTTAATAATGGTAGAAAAGATATTTCACAATACGTACATTGCTGCACATAGAGCGGCGAATCGTGGCATTGTTCCACTAGCCTTATCAAAGAGCAAGTCCATTTAATTTTGTAGTGTTTTCACCCGATTAGCTATTCGTGGGTTTTAATACAATTATCCCAACCGCTAGCAAAGATAATATACAATACTACTCACATAGACATCGACTGGAATCCTCGTCAGGATGGCCCTAAATGTCCTCGTCGTCTTCGAGGGAACTCGTCGGCTCGTCCACGTCACGAAATGGCACTATACATGTACTTCTGGGAATACACCTCCAGGCAAATACGTACTTAAACACATAGTCACCGGCTTACATACACATATACTTCTGGGAATACACTTGCAGGGAAATACGTGTCATTGGCACAATCACAGGCAACTCACAGACTCACATACACAGTCACAGACTCACTTATATCTTCTGGGAAAGGCCTTCCAGGTAAATACGTGTTGAACACACATAAAATACAATATAATACAATACACACAGGCTCACAGCTAGACACTGGCTAACATGCACAGGCTTAACCCCCTGGAACTACTAACGTACTCAGGGTTACACGCACAGGTTCACAGTTACAGGCTCACAGTTACAGACACACATATACAATACAATACCATATAAAATATACAGGCTCACAATTCCTCACACAATACTCACATTGGGACATAGGCACATACACATCTACTCACCTCAACGTCCGGTGCACAAGAGACCGTACAAACTCGTGCTGCCCAGCATGCACTATATCGATTTGTCGCTGGTTCCCAGTCACGAGGTATGTGCGCGTTTTATAGGCTGGGCACCGGCACAACACTCCTCCCACTTTTCTCCTTTTGGGACGACGCCACACAGCGAAGGAATCGTACCGGCGCTATATACCGATGAAGTAATAGTGCCCCTCGCGTAAGCACCTTGACCTAACACCTCAATGTTAGGTCTGCATGCCGGCCAGCTTTCGTCCGACCTCTCTTTCTGCGCAACGTCTGCAATATACCACAACTAAAATTAATTCATCTCCATTAAATGTCAGATACTTCCTTTTAATAATCTTAGAATAATAACCCACAGTAACCCACAATTGGTTATGCCTTAGTGCAAATAGGCTTGCTTACAAAATGCAAAGACATGATAAACGAAAACAGTTTCAGTGAATTGCTAATTTGCACAACTATGAAACTATACGCTTTAACCATAAAGCCATAATTAAATGAAATCAATAGTCACTGTGACTGCTTTTAATTTGATGATGCATATAAGCCTAAAATTGTGTAAAAACAAATCTGCCAAAAAATTCGCCTTCTTTTTCAAAACAAGGTCCTGTAACTCCTGTCCTTTTCTTGTCTACACAATGAATGGACAGGAGCACCCACCTTACAACCTATTTTCACAAATTTTAACAAATAACATAAATGCGACAAATACATCCGCTTTGCAGCACACATGATAAGGCCCTCACCCCCACATGGAAATGCATAATCTACAATAAAAATCATCTTGGTTATATTATACAATCACAAGAATTTTAACAAAGGGACTACAAATGCGTTATTATACATATCTAAGTGGCAAAAGGTTAAAAGTATAAGAATAAAAATAATCTTATTTTTGTCCAAGTATAATACCTATAAGTGCTTTTAATGTTACAAATTCATTTTATTGACATTATCTGGAGGGAAATACAACTAAAATAAAACAAAAACTATTGTACCCACTACACTCCTCCCACTTTTCTCCTCTTGGGCCGCCGCCCCCATGGTAATCGTACAGTCGCACCCAAGGCAGAAAAGACAGACACTCAAATGGGACTATGATTTCCCCCTTCCCGCAGGCACAGGAGTGCCTTTGCCCAGCGGGGTACATACAGACCGCTGCATTCTAGCGGTTAGTGACCAATATGTTTCTTGCATATTTAAAATTCCATCAAATTAGTAAATAAAAAAAAACATTCTTGTCGGCTATCGTCTGACAATTACTTAATCAAGAAAAAACATTATTGTTGGCTTTCGTCCAACAAGTACATTCCCTTATGTATTAGAATGTGAAGATCCCACTGAGAAATAATATACTTTACAAAAATAAAAACAAATTAAAAGTGTACATGCACCGGAAAACATCTCCAGCCATTCAAAAAATCAAAGCGACGAAACTAGACCGTTGCCGTCACATAAAACTTTAAAAAGACAGGCAAATATTGTTTACAAGAAGAATTCCGGGAAATACCACTTCCGGCCAATAAAAAAAAACACAAACAGTATGGAGTGTGACAGTGGTCGTGCGACAATGTCACACCTGACCATAAGAGAAAAAACCAGACTTCACGGGAAATAATCAAACACATCCGTGACTGTGCAAAGCAATTCTTAGCGCGGTAATACAAAAATTACAGGAAGTTAAGCGCGGACAGAACAAGATAATTTGGGACGACACCTTATGTTTATGCATTAAACCCCCTTTTCGCAGAGCACTGCTTAGATAAATTTCAATTTTATAATTCCAACAATATTGCGATAAAAGCCTGGTCTTAAACTGAGACAATAGGACATATATCTATTCAAAACAATCTAATCAACTTACTCCAAATGTTTAATAGAAATCTTACTTTTGGTCTTCTGCGTACAACGTAATACATTAACAAAACCGCGAATAGGATAGAGTTTCCAGTAACAAAACATCAGAGTAGTTAAAAGGATCACAAAAATAGGTGACCATACCGCTGTTTAGTATAATGTGACTGCAACGTTACTGTAATTGTTTTAATTGGGGGAATATTGTATTTTTAATTGTTTTCTTAGTCTTACTAACAATTAACCTCGCCATTTACAATTTTAGGCGGTACAGATTTTGGAAGTAAGACGCTCTGGTGGTCGCCAACCTAATTTCCAACGCTGGGACCGCTCCCAGCGGCGAGAACTAGAGGGTCGCCATCCTCTTAAGCCACGCCTAACAGGCCTTCGAAATTCATCCTCCCTTCTTTTGTCCGGGGCAACTCGGTATCCGGATGCGCCACCCCCTCGGTGGTCACCCGCGGCGACTCCGTATCCGGTCGCACACTTCCGGCGGTCCGCTGCAGCGACATCAGCCGGATCCACATGTCCGGCGATCGGTTTGGCCCCATCTCCAGTGGCCGACCTGGCCATCTCTCGCGCTGCCTGGCCAATTTCCCCTCCCTGGGCAACTTCTGCCGCCTCTCGGCTGGCTGCTTCCGCAGACTCCCCGTACACCCGTTGTACGCGAAATGCATCCACGCACACAGGATCCCCATGGTCTCCTTTAGTGATATTGCCAATGACCATCCCTGGATCACGGACGACATTTGGCTGCACCAAGGGAACTGCATCGTGCACGTCCTTGGCATGCTGTGGGACTCCCCTCTCGAGGTTCAAAACCTGTCCATCAAAAATAATGGTGGCCTCTGCCATATTAATGATGGCTCTGCCTGGATTTACCAAAATGTCGAACCCAAGAAGCATATCGACATCTGTCGGAGCTACATGCAAATGCTCCCGATACCAGCAGTTGCCAATCTTAAATTCAACTGGGCCTTCGACAAAACTCGGCATGGAGTAGTCCCTTCCTGTCATCAACAACTTGACATCACCCAGCTTGGGAGGTGGCTGCTTCATGGCCTCATAGATCCGATCAGAGATAATACTGACCTCTGCTGCCGAATCAACCACTGCGTCAACCACGATATCTCCCACCTGCACCTTCATGCAGAACTGGGACACCGAACCTAGCTGGTTTTCATGAACCACTTTCGGTTGACCCGACTGCTCATCCGCTACCACTACGGGCGCTTTCTCCTCATGGTTGGCCAAGGACATGGTATTTTCAAGACAATTCCGCTGGAAATGTCCCAATCCACCACACTTAAAGCAAGATATGCCCCGCCGCGTCATACCAGGATATTCGCCCGAATTAGACCCATATCTTCCTCGCTTGGATCCCTCATGGCGGAAATTTGAATGTTGGTATCCACTACGATACCCGTTGTTTCGCCAGTTCCCGGGGCTCCCATGGTAAGCATTTGAGCCGGATCCCCTTTCGTAGGCATGTTGGTTCCGATGCCCACGTGGACCGCCGCGGCTCCAGGTGCCTTCTTGATAGGGATCCTCAGCCGCACACTCGCCATAGCATCCTTCGTCAACGTCGGGACGGAACAACGGAACCGGTCGTTCGACGCAGCGAACAGCATCCGGGGTCCCACAAGGGCTGGACAACAGTTCCACGGCACCCTGCAATTGACCAACCACCTGGCTCAACTTGTCGAGCGCCGACCCACTCACCACCTCTGGAATTGGTTCCTCGCCAACCGCGTGAACCCATCTCAAGTCCTCCTGCTCATCCATTTGGGTAGGGGCACATGCAAATTGAATGTGATGGAACATTCTATTTTTTTCAATTGCCTCTCCTATCGACTTTGGTTGCTGCATGCTCACCTGCAGGCCTGCTTCTCTGTCATGTAGCCCATAGCAAAACTTTGCCACTGCCTGCTCGGTGGCGTATGTTTGGGGCAGATATCGGAATGCCTTAGTGGCTAGCGTAAGTACGCGATCTGACCACTCATCCAATGATTCTCCTACCGCCTGAGAAATCGCCTGGAAACGCCCTTGCGCAGTAGCAGGGAGCTCTTTGGCGTCGAAACGCTCTTCAAGACGATGCAGTAACTCCTTATAAGGGACAGTTTCCCTGCCTTCAGTTATTACTGCATAGAAATCTGACGCTTTTCCCGCCAAACACCAAACCAACCCATCGGTGCGCTCATCATCTGACCATTTGTGCAATTTGGCATAGCGCTCAAACTTGCCCCGGAATACTGGCCAATTGCTACGACCGTCAAACTGCAAGTTTTTAGGTATCCGGGTAATCACATCCCGATTACTCGGAGTAGCAGGGTTTTGTGTAGTTGCATGCAGGAGTGCAACAGGAAGGCTCGGTATTACAGGCGGGTTGATGAGCGTCTGCGTAGCCGGCTGATTAGGTATTACCAGTTGGTTGATTGGTACCAACATAGCAGACTGATTTGGTATGCTAAGTTGGTTAACGGGCGCCAGGTTAGCAGGCTGATTGTACATGCTATGTTGGTTAATAGACGCCAACGTAGCAGGCTGATTGTATATGATAGGCTGGTTTATCGGTACCTGGGGTTTTGTAAAAAGGGGCAATGGTTCCCTCATTCTAACCTGAAGCTCTTCCCAGCAAGCCGTGATATCCGCCTCCAAGTCGGATATCTGGGAAGCAAGCTCGGCCTTTACCCGATCCTGAGCATAGGGCCCCTCCTTTTGGACAGGCATACCTACCCCCCACCTTTCGTGTGAGTCAACTGATCCACCTAATAACAACCGCCCCATCCCCTCATCATGGGTTTCATCCCCTTCCCCAAAGGCCTCAGCCAACAACATTAGGTAAGGACGGAAGTCCAACAACCGCATATCCTCTCGATCCAGAGGCCGCCGAATAATCACTCCCAACGAGTCTGGGGACAGGTTCCCCGCAATCTCCCTAAACTGCACAATGACCTTAGCCAATTTTGGCCCCACCTCCGGAATAGATGTCAATACATTGGGAGGGTCAACATTTACTCGTATTAATTGTGGCCCCGGTGAGCGACTCTTGCTGCCCACGCAACTCATCATTGCCAATTTATTTATTTAAAATTAAAAAATACTTCGGAAAAATAAAATTCCAATCAGCGTAGAACTGGACGACAATTAACATAAAATTGCTCACTAATAAACGATAAATAAAATCGCTACCGCTGTTGTTCCTATAAATAATTAATCAAAAACTGCAAATAAAAAACACGTCGCTTTAACTTTACGTTAAGCACCAATTTCCCGGGACCCAGTTTACATTCGCAATAACACTGCTCTAAAAAGAATTATATATAGACAAAACTCGTGCCCGTAAACTTCTATTTCCTCGGACTTTACTGATACAAAGCAGTCAACCAAACACGTTTATTATGAACTGCTGCGCACAGAATTCGCGCCAACTAATAACGGGAAAAATTGCCAATAAAAAACACGTGTCCGTCCGTTGATTACACAAGCAATGAACCTGTTACAAACAGCATTGGACAATCACGTTTTTTAACAAATATTTCGCCGACTGATAACCCGGCCGGCGAATGCGAACAATGAAGAAAAATGATGCCGTCTGTTTTTACACACGACTAAAAATAGACGAAAAATGCGTGCAACTGTTAAATTATAGAAATAACGTTTTAAAACGAACACAGAACTTTAAATTAAATTTGATGCGACGGTCCAAACTAAATTTCACGATGCCGATTTATTTGCAACAAAGTTATATATAGAACTAGCCTAACCGTTAAAGGGGCCTTTTCACAGATTTTGGCATTTTTTAACTTATTCATTAAATGCTTTATATCGATAAATGTAAACATTGGATCGTAAAAGCTCCAGTAAAAAAATCAAGAATAAAATTAAAAAAAGGAAAAGAACATTGCCCGGACCAGGTTTCGAACCAGTGACCCCTGGAATCCTGCCAGAGTCCTGAAGTAAAAATGCTTTAGCCTACTGAGCTATTCCGCCGAGTACACATACTGAACGTATTTTATACGTTATATAAGCAATCTTCGTAGTTTCACAAAATTTAACGACAAAAACAGAACTCTCCAAATTATTCAATCGTTTCGCGTTGCAACGCGTTATAATTTTTAGGTTTTAAAATCGTCAAAAGATGCATATAATGGCTCTATTAGACCATGGTAAATGTTCAGTATTACTGTTTCCTCACAAATATCATAACTAAAACGAAAATTTGCGAATCTGAAACAACTTTTTTCAATTTTGTCAATTTACCAAAGCGTGAAAAGATCCCTTTAAAACACAATTACACAAACCCCACCCGTACTACCATTGTAGTGTTTTCACCCGGTTAGCTATTCGTGGGTTTTAATACAATTATCCCAACCGATAGCAAAGATAATATACAATACTACTCACATAGACATCGACTGGAATCCTCGTCAGGATGGCACCAAACGTCCTCGTCGTCTTCGAGGGAACTCGTCGGCTCGTCCACGTCACGAAATGGCACTATACATGTACTTCTGGGAATACACCTCCAGGCAAATACGTACTTAAACACACAGTCACCGGCTTACATACACATATACTTCTGGGAATACACTTCCAGGGAAATACGTGTCATTGACACAATCACAGGCAACTCACAGACTCACATACAAAGTCACAGACTCACTTATATCTTCTGGGAAAAGCCCTCCAGGTAAATATGTGTTGAACACACATAAAATACAATATAATACAATACACACAGGCTCACAGCTAGACACTGGCTAACATGCACAGGCTTAACCCCCTGGAACTACTAACGTACTCAGGGTTACACGCACAGGTTCACAGTTACAGGCTCACAGTTACAGACACACATATACAATACAATACCATATAAAATATACAGGCTCACAATTCCTCACACAATACTCACATTGGGACATAGGCACATAAACACATCTACTCACCTCAACGTCCCGTGCACAAAAGACCGTACAAACTCGTGCTGCCCAGCATGCATTATACCGATTTGTCGCTGGTTCCCAGTCACGAGGTATGTGCGCGTTTTATAGGCTGGGCACCGGCACAGCAATTTTCTTCAAGTCATTTATCATAATGGTTGAATTAATAATGATTCCGTCAAATCGGTATGATTGAATAGCGAGAAGTGCCCCTTTCCAAGGACAAGGTTTTCTATAAACGGAAAGGGTCTCATATGTTTTATTTTGAATATTTTCCAATAGATACAAAAGAAATGTACTAATAATCTAAATAAAGAACTCATACATCATTATTGAAATTTTCCAACATATATATGAAAATTATCCAACATATATATGAAAAATATCCAACATATATATGAAAATTATCCAACATATATATGAAAATTATCCAACATATATATGAAAATTATCCAACATATATCTATATGAGAATTATCCAACAAATATATCATTTGACTTTTGCAACGTTTGACACGCCATAATATTAAACACAAAGACCATATTTTACATTCTATACATAGATGGTGACGTCACTACGTTATTGTCAGTAAGACCGGTGTGTACACAATAAGACCGGTGTGTACACAATGCCATATTTTATATATAGAGAAAATTATGTGAGTTTTGAATAAAGATCAAGTTTATCATGCGAGGCTTAGAACCGATGTAGCGCGAGGCTTGCCGAGCGCTAACATGGTTCGGGCCGAGCATGATAAACTTGATCTTTATCCAAAACTCACATAATATTCTATTTATCCTATTATTTTGTGGTCGTTTATCGTTCAAAAAGAGTAAAACTAGATCTACTTTAATATTCAAAGTAACAGCGCTGGTTTTCCAAGTTGACTCCGAGGTGTTTGTTTACTTCAACGTCATCATTTGCTATGACGTCACATTGAAATATATAGTGTTCTTAAGATAGAGATCGGAAAACCATGGTCTAAAAATAGCGATAGTATAAAGGTAAAGTTTATACGATCGTTGTTATACTATCGATTTTCATCTGGTAATAGGATAAAAAAAGTATATTGATATAGATATAACAAGTCAAACTGCCAACACAAATTTACACTTAGAGGCATTTGTTACAAATCAACAGTTCTGACTTAAAATAATCTCTGTATAACCACACACATTCTCTAATTGTTGTAAAGTATCGTTGTAATGCACTTAGAAATAAGAATTTACACAAATCTGTTGCATTATATTTGTATAGGCTAATACCTTCTTTTGATAATAATATTATGTTTATCCAAGAAAAATAAATGTATTACATTTTTAATTAAAGAATGGCCTGACAAACATTTAGAACTAAATTCAAAGCCTGATTTTTTCGTACAAACAACACAATTGCACCGTCCATCGTCTTGTTCAAAAACAATAGACAAATGCTTGAAATATACCAACAATATTATCGATAGATCATTTAATGTATGTCGTTATTATAGGTATGGGCAACAAAACAAGCGAGTTACGTCGCATTCGAAAACTAGAATTAATATAATTGACATGACGCCTTATCTATGATCGCTCCGCCCACTAGAATTGATCCACCAATCAGCGATCGATTAATCGGGCGCACTCGTTAGCAACGACCTGTCCGCCATTTTCTAGACAAGCTACATGTTTAGGTTCACTTTTATTCCAACGAGTTTCTTTTGTTTTCCTCTTTAAAAAAACGATTAAAAATGGTTAAACGGTGTCAATGGGGATTATGTAACTCGGACATTCGATATCCTGAAAGATTAGTTGGTGACATTTAATTTATATCGTTTCATAAGCCGAAAAGAGGTCTTGCGAAGTGTAAGAGATGTATAAATACATGCGGTCGTCACCACGAACAACTGAACGTCAACACTGTCAAAGACAATTATAATACATTTT
Organism: Dreissena polymorpha; assembly: GCF_020536995.1. Classification (NCBI taxonomy): domain Eukaryota; kingdom Metazoa; phylum Mollusca; class Bivalvia; order Myida; family Dreissenidae; genus Dreissena; species Dreissena polymorpha. Next base: position 91,716,701 of record NC_068359.1, on the reverse strand, counting down.
ATCGGATATACTAGCAGATTTAAATAGTTTATGTGATCGATCTGAATATCACATAATATTTCACTTTTTTTTAAATAGTTGTATCAGTTACTAGGTCAGAAGCGAGGTTTATCTGCATTACTTAAAGATAAATAAAACCCAGCGTGAAGCCTAATTCATGCTGTGTTTTATTACTCTGATAGTAATGCACTTAATTGACAGCATACATGTTATTGAAGGTGACATACGAGAGCTCGAATGCCTAGATCTCATTTTTTAAACGAGTTTCGTTTATTTTGTTCGGAAATGAAATATATCAAAAACGGTGTTAAAAGGGTTAATGCAACTCTGACATTTGGTATCCAGAAAGATAAGTCAGATGAATTAAATTTATACCATTTTAAACGCGACAATGCGGTCTTGACAAGAGCGGGTGGAAGCTTCTAGTATTACCGAGATCCCCTTTATAGAATATTGATTTATTTCACAAACTTGAAATGTCATATAAGCAATAACTAATCATTATTAAGTATGTATTGTCACGTGTGCATGTAAAATAATTGAGAATTTTGGTACCCAATTCGTGTAACTTTACGAAATCCCCGTTAAAAATCGCGTTTCTGTGTGTGTCAGAAACAAGTGAAAACCATTTTGTTATTATTTTAATAAAGACGTATCGATAAATGCTATTGTAAAAGAGTTATTATTACTGATATTAGTTAACCAATAAATGCGGTAACTTCGGGGAAGTCGGTACCTGCGCGAGCGTCTGATATTGGTAGCCTTATTAATTTATAATAGCCTGATCGTATTCAATTTCGTACAACGCTAATTTTATATCATTTTATATCAGACAATGTCGAAACTTACTTTAAATTATAGTGATTGATAAATGTCCCATAAGCAATGTTTAATATGATTAATATCACTTATACGCAATAACATGTGGGATTGAGGTACCCACCCGGCGTCAGAAAGCGCGTAAAACTTCACCGAATTCCGTGCTATGAAGCGCTATTTCTTGTCAAATACACGGGTAGGGGGGAATGTTTCGGTAATAATTTTGTTAATAACACGGGTAAATACCGGTGAAGTGTTAATTTATTGCAAATACCACCATTACACGTAATAACGGGTTCGATTTCGGTAAGCGCGCAAGCGTTTGAGAGCGTGTTTAATGTACCGATTTACCCGTTATAAATAGCTGATGTTTTCTTTAATCGTATATTTTTTGCATTTGCAGAATAACTAAATGGCATCAACCCCTTTACAAGTGTAATATGGTGTTAAACATGTCCATAAAATCATCCGGAATATCGCGTAAATCTATATGCAGTCTATAGGCAAAGAAGCCATTTTGGTGTTAGCTTGTCTAGATTTTCTTCCCGCTGAGCCACGTGATTAAGTGGGCGGAGCGATCACTAATAAGGCGTCATGTCAATTATAATCATTTTGTTTGCTTATCTTCATCGGCACATCGGGTATCGGAAAAAACGTAACCCCTTTATAGTAACTATTTCTACTTGATACTTAAAAGTAAAGTAAAAACAAGGGCTGTTTGTAAAACATGCATTTCCACCATATGGGCTGTCAGTTGTAGTGGCAGTCATTGTGTGAATACTTTTTTGTCACTGTGACCTTGACTTTTGACCTTGTGACCTGAAAATCAATAGGGGTCATCTGCCAGTCATGATCAATGTACCTATGATGTTTCATGATCCTAGGCCTAATAATTCTTGAATTATCATCAGGAAACCATTTTGCTGTTTCGAGTCACTGTGACCTTGACCTTTGATCTAGTGACCTGAAAATCAATAGGGGTCATCTGCCAGCCATGATCAATGTTTCTATGAAGTTTCATGATCCTAGGCGTAAGCATTCTTGAGTTATCATCCGGAAACCATTTTACTGTTTCGAGTTACTGTGACCTTGACTTTTGACCTAGTGACCTGAAAATCAATAGGGGTCATCTGCCAGTCATGATCAATGTACCTATGAAGTTTCATGATCCTAGGCGTAAGCAATCTTGAATTATCATCCGGAAACCATTTTACTGTTTCGAGTCACTGTGACCTTGACCTTTGACATAGTGACCTGAAAATCAATAGGGGTCATTTGCCAGTCATGATCAATGTACCTATGAAGTTTCATGATCCTAGGCTAAGCATTCTTGAGTTATCATCCGGAAACCATTTAACTATTTCGAGTCACTGTCACCTTGACCTTTGACCTAGTGACCTGCAAATCAATAGGGGTCATCTGCCAGTCATGATCAATGTACCTATGAAGTTTCATGATCCTAGGCCTAAGCGTTCTTGAGTTATCATCCGGAAACCATCTGGTGGACGGACGGACGGACCGACATGTGCAAAACAATATACCCCCTCTTCTTCGAAGGGGGGCATAATATTCGTCTAAGGACGCCAGGTTCATCTTATTTAGTAAAAGTATCGAAGCCTAAAGTACAGAAGGAACATATAATAAAAACATAACACACATTACTTGAAAATGTCTAATTTTCAACGTATCATCGATACTAATTCATGCATTTATGTCTATTTTCGACGTAACCTCGACATTATTTAATGCATGAGCATACAATTAAATATTGTCTTGCATTTGTCGTGTTGTTCCTTAAATATTCAAACATATAAAGTATGTCACAATAATCTACTGTTAATGTACCATTTAAATATTGAAATACATGATCGTGTTATTCATGGTATTGAAGTTCACGAGTGTACGTTTAATTATCACTGGTAATCTATGGACATGACTTTGGCTATTTAAGAGGCAAATGAGATGAATATGATATAAGTATGTGGCGGTTACCTACATGATACGAATACTACACAAAGTTTAAGGTTTATATTGATTTAATTTGCGGTATACATGTATCCATTACTGAAGTGAATATCCGTCGGTATTTCCATATGTCTTGTTTCGATTTGAAAACAAAAATTGAGATGGGAAGTTCTTAACAGGTAAAACAGTTGGATAAATATTAAATTTGTATTGTCTTTATGAACACACAACTTAAAATGAAGTTCAAATAAACACTAATAAATTCAATGTAAAACTTACATACCAATTACGTAAAATTATGTATCGTTTCAAACGTTAACTTTATCTACTTTCGAAATGGACTATAGTACAGAGTTTACATTTGTGTTGTACAATTTAAGTTGTTGCGCATAACTATATAATATAATATATGAATTTGATGCCGTTAAAGCTTCCGACATGAATTCATGTCGGAACGATGCTATTGCAAAATAACGTTAAACGATTTACATCGACCTCATATTTATAGGAGTAACTAGAACCCAATAATTTAATTGTGTAAATGTTACACACAAAATATTCTTTTTAAACTAAAATGTGAAAACGTAGAATGACTGAACATATTTGCTTATGTTACTCACGCTTTTGTATGAACAATTAAATAAAAACAGGTAAGGAAAAGTATGAAGTATTCCTCTTGCATTTGTAAATGACAATATCAATATTAATAATTTTGGCTCGTTTAGTATTCGCTATCAGTGATTGTACATGTATCATGTTGTCAGCTCTCCACAAGGCGGATGTTTATAAGCGACGTTTCCAAGAAATGTTCATTAATGATTTAATTACACCGGTAAGCGAAATTACAGTGAAGAATAGACAGAACTTTTCGTTAAGAATAACGCTTAGGGTTTTTATCTCATCATCATTTGAAAACAACGACTGACAGACCCTGATGAAAGTAAATTAAATACCATTTAAATTCCCCTATATATATATATATATATATATATATATATATATATATATATATATATATATTATCTTTGTTACTGCATTACTGCTTTTAGATTTAAACATTGATTGTCAGTAAACTGTGGAATGAGTTAGGGTGATCGTCCTCAATCCACTATGAATTCAACTACGTGCTGCGCATGCGCAGCGACATTCGGAATGGAAGTGGATATCAATCCTTGCACAATATGTGAAAAGGTAAATAGATAATTTTTTATTAAATAAATATTTTTGTTTATATGTGGGAGGCATATCAATGTTAAATTTATGCTTTGATGTAACGCATAATTTTATTTTATATATGAATGCATACACCTATGTTAATTATTTTATCGTTATGCAGTGATAAATTGTGGTCACGCTGATTCATACACCACAAGTCCGATATATGCAAATCTGTTTTTAATATAAGAATACTATGTTAACTTGATTTGTAAATGTCAATACCAATTTATTTACAAGGTTTTCTGTACAAGTTGCTGCGCGCTCAAGTCCAAACTTGAGATGACGGCTTCCCAGCGAGGACGCAGGTCCTGTGTGTGTCAGCGCCTCATCGACACGAGTAAGAATTATCATTGTTATTCATTCATATGTTGCTTGGCACATTTAGATATAGGAATAAACAACGTTCAAATATACAGTCCAACCTGTCAATAAAGACCACTCAAGGGATTTGGTCGTTGTGGTCTTTGTTCACAGGTGGTCTTTATTCGCAGGGTCGATCGAAACTTTGCAAAATATGCTAGTAGTTTTTTAAAAGGTACCTTATCTATGTATGTGCTATATTGTTTAAATGTTTGAATACTTATGCATGTATAATGAAATAAAGGATTGAAAACACAGTTTTGTTTTACATTTGTATATTTATTACATGTTGTATTTCTATTCCATTATGTTTTTATTATTTATTTAATTTATCATATACTGTATAAATAACTATTGACATACATGTAAACGTTCATGTACATGCGTCAACAAACCACTTATGCACTAAGTCATTCACTGACGCGAATTCCGACTCAAGCTTAGGGTCTTTACTTTCACAGTTTACGTTCTCCTTGAATTTGTCCATAATCTCATGTTTACGCTCGAAAATGCTCTGAATTTGAGTTTTTCCTACACCAAGATCACTAGCCACTCTTCTACAAATGTGTTCTTTACCTAACAAACTAATGACCTTAACGCGTTCTTCCAATGTCAAGAATTTACGCTTGGAAGCCATGATGGTTAACTTGAACTGACAATTTACTTTTCTATAATCTATGAACGTCTTATTACGGAGAAATTTAAGAAGAGAATGTCTATCAAAATGTTTGTCTTTAAAAGGCATCGTAAATGATATGAAACCGTTAATTTCCTTAATGAGTTTATGAAAGCCCCAAATTTATCTTTGATATTTTCGGCAATAAGTACATTAATCGCGAGTCACTTAAATACAAAGGCAAATTTTTACACTTTTGGCAAACTGTCAAATGCATAAAAGAAGCAGGCTACTACCAATTAGCAATGCATGTTAAATAAACAAACAACTGCTATCGAGTGCAATAAACTGTCACTTGCCAATATTTCCATAGCGACCGACGAGTCCACTGGTAAGATCTATCTATCTTTCAATACTGCCGGAACCCCCTTGCGGGTACTATTGGCAGGTGCGCGTGTCAGTGCAAGAATAAAAGGTTTAAAAGCATTGAAAGGGAGACTTCAAAGCATGAAAGTGAGGTGAAGATAAAAGTGTGATAGTGTTAAACAAGAAGAAACATATTTATAGGTTAAAAGTTGGTTTAAAAAGATGTGTATCACGTGACTACGCAACGTCATGGCGGCCATTTTGTTTTTTGAAAGTTGCTAAATCGTTGATTTTTATGATTGCAGTGGTCGTTGTAAGCTATCAAAATGGAGATTTGGGAATGTAAAAGGGTGGTCGTTGGTCTTTGTTCACAGGTGGACTTTATTCGCAGGTTCAATATATAGTGAAATCGTTCGGGAGGAAATCAGTGTGGTCGTTATTGACTGTTGGTCGCTATTAACAGGCGGTCGCTCGGGCAGGTTGGACTGTACATTAATACTTACTGTCAGATGTGCGAGTTACGAACATTCAGACAGCTCAGCCACGTCTATTTTCTAATATTTGCCAAATTTATCAGTATACTAATAACCAATTTCATAGAAAATGGATTACACTTCTTTTCAATAAATCTCGTACATTGCATGTGCGTCTCGTGTGTGCCCCAAAATTGAAAGCGACTAAGTAGTTCGACTGGCGTGTCTAAAAATAGAAAGCGACTCAGTCGTTCCGCTCGACTGGCATGGTGGAATCAGGAGTTTCATACTCAGTCTTCTGAACAAAACACAACATTTAAGCCTTGTTCTGAGAAAACTGGGCTTTATGCATGTGCGTAAAGTGTCATCCCAGATTAGCCTGTGCAGTCCGCACAGGCTTATCAGGGACGACACTTTCCGCCTAAACTTGATATTCGGTAAGCAAGGACTTCCTTGAAACTAAAAATGCCATAGAAGCGAAAAGTGTCGTCCCTGATTAGCCTGTGCGGACTGCAGAGGCTAAACTGGGACGACATTTTAGGCGCATGCATTAAGCCCAGTTTTCTCAAAACGCGGCTCAATTTAAAGATAAACATAACTTTTAACACGAAATCAGTTGCATGCTTAGAAGATTTGTTAAGTATTTGGTAATAAAATTGCCTACAATCAGGTGATAATGAATACGTGTGTTTAAATAATTGGTGGGTTCTTTTAGAGGTGTTTAAGCTTAGAAATTACTATTCGAGTATGATGTCTTCATTATGCTATCATTCGATTCGTATTTAAACACCATCTTTGGTCCTTAAGTGATGGTGTTTTGTTAAAAAAAACGTGATTCTTCTTTTCACTCTAGAGGAAAGAATGAAAATCATACCTCATGAAGCCAGAAATGCAAAGGAAAATCATTCTGAGCAAAGTGACTCAGTCATTCAATCATTAAAAGAAGCAAATAAAGAAAGCTCTGACAAGTCCAGTCAACATAAGGAAACAAGAGATATCACGAATGCATGGGTGACTTCGCCCTTAAATAATCATTTTCCTCGAAAAGGATCTCCTGGGATATTAACAACATCAAATATAGAGAATGAACATTTTACACCAATTTCGACTGGTAAACAGATCGCACAACAATCAACTGTTCGTAATAATAACTTCAATGGTGAAAAGGGAAAACTTGCATCACAGTCCAATTGGGAAAACAAATTTTTCGCATCAGGATCAACATTTAACACCGGGAAATTTGAATTGCAATCAGCTTCGCAAAATGTTCACATGATAACAAACAAAAGGATGCATTCTGGTTCACAAATTGAGCACTCAACGGCCAATGAGGCGACGAAACAACGTGGTTTTCTTGAACGTCTTGATTGCGACGATCATGTAGCGAGGAATTTAATTGACCTCGCTCAAATTGATACATCTCGTGGTCATCAAAACAGGCGAAGGGATTGGAATGGGCTAAATGATGAACAATTTAACGAGGTTGAAACGAATTTATTTAATATTGATGGCCTGGATATGGAGGCTATACCCGCGTTTGATGACATTCCACTTGCTTTGATATTGTCCAAAGCTTTTAATGAAAAAGAATTAAAAATTGCCCATGAGAAACAGAGGCAAAAGATCATCGAGTCTTTCATTAAAAAGAACAGTTTTCCCGGAAGAACATACCACAATACCGATTACATTGGCTTTGACGATGAACCTCTCATGCCGAATTTTCAAAAAGATGAGCACAATAAACAGCGTGGTACTTTTAAATCAGAACCAGTTGAGGTAGATGGACCCGCATTTGAAACGGAAAATAAAACTGTTACAGTTGAAAAAGACATAAGTGTCAAGTGCAACGATAATAAAATTGTGGATGGAAGTTACAAAGTGGATTCACATTCAGATATGAGTGAAAACAACAACAGATTAATGGAAGCTGATAACACAGAAAACTCGGCAAACCAACAGAATTTGCAAACCTTGCACGAAGATTCTGACAAAGATGAGGTGTCTGACACTGCTGAAACTAATCTCAAATCTATGCAAAGGAAAGCAATATCATCACCTGTGTCTATTTCTGTAACCTTCACAAACGAAACACAAGAAAACAAAAATCCTAGTAAACCAGATATATCACCTATACGGCCCACGTCTCTTTTAAGAAATAATCAACATCCAAAAGAGCCCAACCATATAGTTCAATCGATAATCAACGGTAAAAGAACAAATAAAAACGAAAGGCGTTTACCAACTACATTTAACGATTTAGTCAAGCGCAAAGAAACAAAGAAAGAGGAAGAGAATGCAAATAATAAGTTAGCACTCAACCGTCCGTTCAAAATTGCATCAGAGGCCAAAGCGTTTGGAGAAAGAAGTGATACATTTGTATCAGAGGCCAAAGCGTACGGAGAAATTAGTTATACATATGATGACGATGGAGATGAAATCCCAGTTGACGATGCAGAATTGCCAACAGCAATGAGAGCCCTCCATATATCTCACGGAAAGAAGTCGAACACTCTTAAATCCAATAAAAGCATGTTATTAGTACTTCTGACGGACAAAACTAGTGGAGCAAGCACGCGAGTTCCTGGCTCAAATGAAGCATTTGTGCAGCACAATAGAGTAGAACAAGAAGAAAATAAAACAGAAAACCCGGAATTTGTGAAACAAGCAGAAAGACAAGTAAACGAACTATCGTCGGCTTATGCTCGAGCATTTAGCAGTCTGAGAAAAATGCAGTCATCCAAAAAGATTAAATGCAATGGTAAAACTATAATCGTTCAGATTTTTTAAATTGATTCGAGAGAATGTTAATAGTTATAATGCTGATTACTTGAGTTTTTTCGTTGCATGAGGTAATCAGTTAAAATGTTAACGGTTTAAACATGAACGGATTGTATAAAATATCGAGCAACTAGCTGCTATGGATAATGACTGCTTTATTTTATAGCATGTAGCAGTCCAGATTGTCAGGGTGATTTTGTCCAGTCAATTCAGGGTTTGATACACGAGGCTCGGAAACAAGGGCTGGAGGTTAATGATGTGCCTCCTGATGGAAATTGCATGTTCACTGCCATTTGCGATCAGCTACAGGTTGATTTTACATTCTAATAAAGTTCATGGTAGTTATGACAATAAAAAACACATGTGAAAAAATAACTGTTAAATACCGGTATGTATACCCAAGCTTTTAATATAACTGGAAAGTTTTAGTTTCGAAAAAGTATTTGTCTGCTTTTAGGTCTAATGCAATTATCTCTGAAGTACCGGTCCGAATAGTTTATTGTCTGTACTAATCATCTACCTAAGCTTAATTAAGACGTTAGCGGAAATAATAATATGGGCTGTTTTCCTTAAATGGAAACATGTTTGGGTTTGGAAAATTAAGATGGGAACATTTTATCAAATAAATAAATGTCTTTATGTTCGTAAATCTATGTTGATTTAGACAAAAGATTAAGTTTGTTTTACCCTAAGTCTGTTGGCTGCTTAGATCGAGTATTACATGTATTTTGGTAAACTTTTAAGAACTAGAACACTGGGTTAATAAGTCGCCGTGAATTAATGGATCTGGTGTTCGCCTAGTGACGGGGAAGTTACGTGTTCGATCCCCACTGTGGAGCGTTCATTAGATCTCCCCTATAGACACCAAGTACTGGTTTAAGTCCAAGGAAACGGACTCGAGAGCGTTTCAAATAAGTCTTAGGCCTTGTATTCAATTGAGCTAAAAAATCGCTTTAAACTTAGGATATTGGGAATAGAATACGGACCGCCGGTTTCTAGTCTAGGCGGACATCATATCCATTTGGCAACGACGACCCGTGAAAATAGATTTATGGCTACGGACTCAAGAATCAACATTTTGTATTTAATACACATGCCATTTATGTTATATATACTGCAGGTAAATAGGTCAAATAAATACAAGAAAAAAATGTTAAAATATCTATTTCAGGCATTGAACGATATGTCCTATACACCAAGAACGTTACGGGAAAAGGCCGTCATCTGGTTACGAGATAACCCGTACTGTTCTGATGACAATAAAACTCATTTTCAAGCTTTCATGGAGGAGCATTGGGACTCGTATCTTCAGAGAATGGTTTCAATATATAAATACTTATTATCTTTTAAGCATCGAATTGTTCACATAAACCAATACAAAATGAATGCCTTTCTATACTTTTCGTTGTGAAAATACACGTTTATATATTTTGATAGAAAAAAACTAACGTGATTAAAACCAGTTTAAAGCATACTTGTAGAAAAATCTGCAAACACAATAGAACAACAATTTTACGTTCCTTTGTATTTATAAAAATCAATTACGTTACGGTAATATCGATTTTCATAGTGATACATAGGGGTAAAGGAAGCAATAGCATTCACCTGTGTTTAGAATAGAGTTATGAAGTAAAAAGCATATTTTAAGACATTATCGGCAACTACTTCACGATACGGTCTAGTGTTCAATGCGCGTTATAGCATATGGCTTTTGATCATATTATTTTACCGATCCTTTCAACGAATTCAGATAAAAAACGGCGAGTGGGGCGATCACGTGGTTTTGCGAGCCTTGTCCAACCTTACTGGATGCACGATTAAAATCCTAAATGCTCACGGCAAAATGTGCACATGGACGACATTAGAGCCATCGGAAATGCCAGACGAAAGACGTGAAGTAATTTTGGGACTGGTGGGGGAAAACCATTATACCAGCCTTAGACGTAGAGGTAGGTGTCCAATTAATTGCAACATAAGGTTTCGTGGAAGCCCACGATGTAGAATGAAAGATTGAATTGATATGAACAACAAATCGAGCAAAGAACTATTGATTGGTCACACGTGCCATTTATAAAGTTAAGTGTTTTCTTTATCATACTATATTCAGCGCATTCTTTAAATAACCAACATTTAGTAAAATATTTTATATGAATTAAAAAAGAGATAAACAGATTTACACAGATTTCACAACACGGTTATAATTACAAACATAAATAAGATGTGAAATGCAAAACAAACAATGTGAAAGTATTATGTGTGTATATATATATAGATATATATACATTCACCAAAATGGAAAACTGTGTATATATTTCTTATTATAGAAGTGACTTTTAACGGTGTGGACTCTGAAAACGATGACCCACCAACGATTGAGACAGAGAAATTGGAAGTTAGCGAACAAGGTAATATTTGTCGACAGATTTATAAAAAAATAGCCATCGCATATATACTCTTTTGAAAAATAAAACATATGTTGTTTTTTAATACAAACCATGACTATTTTATAAATCTATCGACAAATAGTGTATTTTATTACAGAAATATGTCCTTACTTTTGTACATAATTAATACTTTTTTTATGATGGTAAACACAATTACAAGTTACGCGAATAAATAGGCATATGCTATTATAATTCAGCAATAGCTATTTAACATTCGAATACATGCTGGTAATTTGCGACAATGTGCAGCCTTTTTCGACTGGTTAATGTTCTTTTAAACAGCATGGCAAATATTAAACATATACACGCAATGCATCATTCTAATGAAAATCAATAGCAACACGTTACTCTTACATTGTATTTGCACGTTTGATCCCAGAGAATTGTCTAAGATGTAAGCATTGGACGCATGTACAGACATTTCAATACGTGTATTATGATTTATAACATAACCATGGGAAACATTTTATTTTTAGATCGCGCCCTAGTGGAATTGTTTTTCAAAGACCACGTGGACTGCAGCAGTAGGATGCCAATGTGTTCACTTTCATTTCTTATTACAAGACTCTTTTCAATTAGAGCTGTAACCAGCGAGGCGGCCGAACACTCATTTATTGCTTTACAATTTTGGATGGAAATAGCTAACAAGGTATGATATATTTAAGGTATGCTATATTTATCTACAAATATTTGTTTAGTAAAAAGACCTTTTTATGATTTAAATGAATTGGAAAGCTCAACTTTGAGAGTATTACATTCTTGTCGTTAACACTAAAAATCTTACAAAAATCTCAAACAGCTCGCCAAGTACTTTTTGTGGAAAAGTTTAATACACAAAATAGTATCATCGGACAACGATAATCAGATGCTATTTATTTACGGGAACAATTGTTTTTTGTTCTTAGAAATCATATATAAATATAAATTTTACTCTATTTAGAGAGCACAAAATTACCATGGGCTCACAACAATGATCAGTGGATGCATGGGCTATGGAGTATATCATCTCGATCTTTCTTACAACCCAGAAAACCCTAGCACGATGTACCGCATGATAGATTTGAACATTTACTTTGTTAGCAATTTGGATCCATCATTAAATCGCTGCAGTCTTAAAGGACATGGAACACTGTGCTGCGTGGGTTATACACAGGTATGTTATTCCAATGAATATTTACGAACTAGTAGGTATAAACCATACAACTCTGTCGTGACTGTGAGCGATGGTGGCCAGGTTTGTGCAGGCATTCTCGTACACTGGCCAGTTTGGCCTCAAGAGGCATCAGAATGGATAACCAGAGTAAGGTATGAAGATTGGCCGTCGCAGGAGCTCATCCATGATATATGTTCCAAGGGATGCCATTTGTTACCGGAAGCACACGAAAACAGCGTGGATCCAGACATAGAGTGGAAGTTTTGTTTTGTTGACGCAGTAACAAACATTTTTCAAAAAGCCATTGCAGACAATCAAAAATATTGTTTTCTGATATTGTTCGGCATGTGTTTTGAGGTGTTTAAGCAACTGGACGTCTTTAGATTGGATTGGCTGATCAATCCATTTTTGTATTGCTGCGAACGCTGCCCTTCGCAGTTCTGGCAAAGCCATCCCGCTTCGTGCATACTGTTTATACTCAATGATATGATTCTGTGCTTCAAATCACGTTGTCTTCCCAGTTATTTTATTCCTTCGTGGAACCTGATTGAAAACATTAGCGAAGAAAAGGCGCAGCTAGTGATGGAGATCCTGGGCAATATTCGTTCAGAACCATTAGTTGTGTTTCGACAGATGAAGGAAAAATTCTTTGAATCTTTAGAAATAGAATCAGTCATTGAAAAGGTGTGTGAGGACGCCCTGAATTTTAAAAGCACAAAATTGACCACCCTTAATACTTTAATACCGTGCCTGATCGACATCGCCAAATGCTCCGTTAAAACATACAAATATAGCGCCGCCTTTGATGAAATAAATGAAGCGTTCCAAGCCCGTTTGTCTGTTGCAACATGTGAGGACGCCATGTCATTTGAAAACTTTATCCAAGGGTGCTTCAACGGTCTGAATACTTTTGAGTCAGGTTGGTTCGCAACATTCGCCGATAAGCAACTGCAAAGTCAGTTGTCGAGGCCACTCATCAGACTAGTTCTACATGACCGAGTGATGAAGCGAATAGATGACATTCTTGACAAAGATGTTGCAGGATTCTACGCATCTTCAGAAGTTCCAGAATCTTGGGTATACCAGTTCGACAAATTCTGCTGCGATTATGCAAGTTTTTTAGTTCGTGTTAATAAGGTATCTGATGCGCTACCAGTGTTCTATAGATGCCATGAACGGTACCAAGATTATCTAACCGGCAAAGGGGATTCATACTTTTCAGAAGAAACGATGCTAGAAGTATACGCCGGGATATTTGCATTGTACAAACGACAGCAGCAAACAGCGATGTTCAGAAAAGTGCTGAAGGTCGCAAGCTCAATCGTGAACCTCGTTAATAAACCAGGAGGCTATGGATGGCTTGCGCATGTGTATTATATGCTAGGGGATGAAAATGGAGGTGATATTTGTACTTCAAAAAAGGAAGAATTATTAAGACATAGGTCTGCAGACATAGACGAAATCCATTTGATATACTGGCCGACGAGGTGTGTTGCGATTATTAATAAACATGAAAACAATATGTGTCTAGCATGATTTGTGTACGTGCAAGTGATAAAACATCAGCACTTTTTGTGTCGAAAAGCAAAATAATGAGTACGAACGCAATATGACTAAATGATCTAATCAGCTGTATTGAACTTCTTTTTTGTACTCATACATTTTTTTCATTTTTTACGAGGTGTTGAGTCATAAGTCATAAGCATGACGATATTGCATGATCACTGAAATAGTTAAACTCGTTTACAGTGAAATTCTTATTTAAATGAAAATGTTGTTCTTGACAATGTTCGATTGTACATACTTGGTTTTGTGAAATTATGAGTATTTATGGGCAGTACCTATCCTACCGTTCATAAAACGGATTTTCGTGGATTAACATAGGTAAAATATGTTATCAAGTTATTATTATGCGACTTACCAATGAAAGTATTGTTTTGGAATTTGTCTATCTTTGCAAATTATTGTTTTATCGCAACATACATTTTGTTTCAGTTTTTCTAAATGTGCAAGTATAAAGTCGACTCTTGTTTGATCGAACTCACTCTGCTCGAATTTGAGCTCGATTGCTCAAGTCTCTTGGAAGGATCTAGTTTTATTACTTTATAGTTATGTACTTTTTGTCGTTTTGTTCGACATCGCAAGGGTCGACTATCTTGATGGCTCAAAAGTGTTTGCTCATGTCCGGTCACAATTTTGACACATTTTGTTTGATTGGCTTGAACTTGATTCAAGTAGCACAAAATTGTAAATAGATTAGGCTCGCTTGATATGAGTCACGAGATGATTGATTTTTCAGTTGTTTCAAACAGATTAGCGACTAAATCGTTAATTGGTTTGAGTAAAATATCCCATAGACACTTTGTATACAAGCTTGTGCTTATGCACAAAACATCATTCTCAAAATAATACGATGCGTAGCAATTACATGCCTTGAAATAGTTTATAAATACTAAACACACACTGACGTCGTATCATTCTGCAAAAACCCATAACGAATGACAACATAGTTGTGTAATTTTTGTTAATGTGTGTATTATATGTATAATATTATATCATTGAGTTAAATTGCGTTTTATAATTACAATGAAAGTTGATTTGCTTGTTTGCTATATTTGCTCCGATTCTTACATGTAATTGTGCTTCTTAGAAATGTGAATATTATGTACTTGTTGTAAGTATTGCTTTGGCTCGACGTTCCAAAGGCACGAAGTTTTCATGTCGTTTCCCGCGACTTCGAGCCAACGGACGTCGTTTGAAATCGTGAATTTCATTTGAATTTGCAATAAACATTTAAAGTAACATAACTACTCAAAATGAACGAAAATTTCGTAAAGTATTTCGTAAAATAAATCTTAACAATTAAAAATCATTGTTCCGTATGGCAATTTCCGAAATTTCAACGCCAGATGTGGTCTGGTAAACTAGATGTTTGTAGATACAAAATGCTCGTTTTTATTATTGTTTTGCATATTGTACCCTTTTAGTGTTCGTGTGTCGTATGAATAGAATAGATATATTCGCGGGAAATTACAATGGAATAAATTGTGTCCATAAAAAAATAAAAACGAGCATTTTGTATCTACAAAAATCATTGTAATCATACCACATCAGCGTTGAAATTGTGGCTATTGTTATAAGGAACACTGATTGTTTAGGTGTTAACTTTATTTTACGAAAAACTTTTGAATTTTTTCGTTGATTTTGAGCGTTATAGAGACTTTAATACAAATGTTATTTCGCTATTGTCCGCGATTTTAGAACATTGACTAATTAAAGGGGCCGTCCAACAGATAAAGCGTCGTATCGACGCGATTCGATATTTTGGGAAACTACGAGGATTGCTTATATAGCTAAAAAAATACATCCACACTGAATGTGAGCGTGGATGGTCGAGGATTCTGGGCGAGAGGAATTTTACTCAAGGACTCCAGGATTCCAGGGGTCAGTGGTTCCTTTTTTCCTTTTTTTAAATTGTATTCTTTATTTTACTGGAGATTTATAGTTCAAATGTTTAAATTTATCAATAAAAAGCATTTAAAGCATTTAATGGCAAGCTTCAATATATGCTAAAATCTGTTGGACGGCCCCTTTAACGCATGGCGACAATAGTATAAACATAAAATTTTATAAGCAAATGCTATTTTTTATTCTACTTTTTATGACATATTTTGGAAGTTACAATTCAATACTTGTGTAGAATTCCATTATTAAGTCAGCAGAAAGAACAGACGACACACAATTGTAAATGTTGATAGTACTTTTACTGCAAACAAATGCTATCAAAAGATTCAATCTTTTTACAATACATTTTATTATATTTAAATGCATTGCAGCCTTAAACCACGCGGATTTTGGTAGTCCTAAGCCAAGGTTACTACCATTAAATGTACCGAGGTTTATATATAAAACCCACTATACTTGTGAACCGGTGAACTTGATGCAAGATAATTTTTGATCCCGAGTTGTTTTAATGCGTCTTTTTGCTAAGCATTCAATTATGCACCAAATTTCCATTGCAATAGCATTGACAGTTTTAAATGAAAAGAGAAGACAAACGTTATACATAAGTTAGCAATCCCAGAACAATCATCCACCGTACATCTTCGGAAGTTTGTTTTTATTTTGAGGAGCATAAATCAATTTATTCATATGGTTAACGAACATGCACCTCCGTTTCATTTGTGACATTGACCCTGTCGACTTACTCTACTGCATTGTATAGTAATATTGTATTATTATTTTACATTGAAATTGTTTACCTTCATATTATATTGGTTTTAATATAGTTTATGTATATAGACTATTATTATCAAATATTAAGTCATTCTGAGATGTTATAAAATCTTTCACATACGGTTACTGTTTTGTATTGTTATTTTATTGTTTACGTTTTAATTTGAGATTTGTGTTTTGAACGACATAGTTCAGGAAGGTGAACGAACATAATTTGAGTTTAAGTAACTTGTTCTTATACACAAGGCAACTCACAAGAGAACAAATTCTATGCCTCCAGCTCTTTTATTGTAAATATATCATCAGTAGGAACACACTTACAATTTGCAGTTACTTAGCTAAAGTACAGATACAAGAAAATATTTTATCAAATATAATATATTATATAGTTGAAATCTTTATAAAAACAAAACAAAAATAAAACCAAAAGGCTGTGTTATTAAAAATGTGCATACGTGTGATGTCATAATAAATTGACGTTCTTCCTAATGCATGTTTCTTTCATTACGTATTGAACTTTTGAAAAGCATCAGGAAAATTACTAGCTATTTCCCCGTGAAGAAATACTTTAATCAAGTTTTAAAATAGGACGATATGTTAATGGTCGTCTTCTCAGCGGACATCAGTCCATCGAAATAAAGTAAATATAAATAATATATAATGTTTATAGTACAGTGTATACTAAATGTAAGTTATATCAGATAATTTTTATTGGAAATATAAAGATGCCTTAACCCCTACCGTCTTATTGCTTTGTAACTTTCAGACGATGCCTTTCTAA
Source organism: Dreissena polymorpha (assembly GCF_020536995.1). NCBI lineage: Eukaryota > Metazoa > Mollusca > Bivalvia > Myida > Dreissenidae > Dreissena > Dreissena polymorpha. Next base: position 91,699,492 of record NC_068359.1, on the reverse strand, counting down.
AAAATATTATATTAACAACCCACCAGATATTGTACCTGGCAATCTTGGTAAAAAAAAGCGGAATTCTAACACCTTAATTTTTTATTAAATCCGATACGGTCAGCTTTCAATTATCTGCCATATTTTGTTTTTGGCCGACGTTCAAATCTGGGTTTTCATTGGCAAAGACAGGTAACAGTTAAACCGTGTATTTTTCCAAAAAATTTCTGCGGCTTTTCATATAAGTTTAATATTAAATTAAGTCCCGAAAGTAAACAAAGTTTTCCGTTCATAACAATCAAACTAGAATTGTCAAGTATTTTAGATTGTCTGCCGAGCGACGAATCTGCCTACCGAAATCTTGTAAACAAAGACCCAGACAATGTCGATTGACAAAATTACTTCCTATGTATTATTCTTTCATAAAGCGAATGAATTTGTAAAGTAAGTCTTCTGATTAAACGCTGATTAAACGTGGATTGGGATGCACATTAGACAATGAAATGTCATTGGCGAAACAGCTGCTGCAGTCTTCATTTTGACAAAAATATAAGTCAACTAAAAACGGAAGAATCGTGTCTAAAGAAACTTCTGCAAACATGTTTTGCAGCACTGACTTGCTTGAGCTGAACCCATAACGAAAATCATGAAATATGTATGCCACGCTTTAAACCAATATATTTAATCTTTATGAAGGAACCCATGTACAAGCTCTTCGATATACATTCTTGACGTGCAGCGTGTTGAGCTAAGCGAAATATTTAACCCTTTGCATGCTGGGAAATTTGTCGTCTGCAAAAAAAGTCGTCTGCCGAATTTCTAAAATTAGCATTTTCTTTGATTTTTTTTTCCAAAGAATACTATCAGAATAGCAAACAGTTTAGATCCTGATGAGACGCCACAGAACGTGGCGTCTCATCTGGATCCAAACTGTTTGCAAAGGCCTTCAAAATTCGGTTCCAGCACTGCAAGAGTTAAGCGCATCGAACATTGTTGAAACATGTCTCTAATCGGCATAAGACGTAGGCCACTCTTGTTGTTTGACTATGTTACGAGAGTTTCTTTCTATTTTTTTCGAATCGACCTTGACCGCGGGTTCAGAATTGTGAACACTATTATCGATACCTGATTAGCCCTTGCGGACTGCACATGCTAATCTTGAACGACACTTTAAGCACATGCATAAAGTCCCCCTTTCTAAAAACAATGTTCAAATGTATTTGTTTTCGAGGCAATATCTAGTAAGCGCTCGTTAACAAGATAACCATTTTCCTTTCCTGAAAAAATACAATGCCGAACTGTTTAGAAAACAAACCAACAGCCATTCGTATATGTTCAGCTATATTGTTTTATGTTAATTGTGAATGGTTGAAACAAGAGAAATATGGTTTGAGCAAATTATTAGCCGTACACTTTATTTGAGGATAAGACGTTTTAATCGAAGGAGTTACGATAATTTCACTCAAGTGCATGCAGCTTAAATCTGCTGAAAGCCATGACAGAACACTGAACTGCATCATTATGTATAATTCATGATATAGCAAACAAAAATATTGCACACAAAATAGCCGACAGCACTCTGAGTCTGACAAGCGTTCGCCGATCCAGACACCAACATTGTTTGATTCCTACACGCCATATGGCACGGGGGTATTGGCAATGATCGGAAAGCGGATAAATCAATATTTCGGATGGTGGAGAAGTTGAGAAGGTCTGAATTTGGATCGATATTGCATAGTTTGGTGAACTAAATAGATCGTCGTATGGACAGATGAAGTATTTGGTGTAGTTTTGTTACGTTGATGGAAACGAATCAAAGTAAGTAATTAGCAGATATTTTGATACATTATTATATATACATGTATTGCTGTACATTACTATTTAGATGTATGCAAAATGCTCTTGAATATTTTATATTGAATATTTTGCAATCCATGTAACGTATGAACCTCTGTGTTAATATTTTGTATGTAAAGCTAAAACTGGTCGTACTTATTACTTGATTAGATAGCGTTCTTAGTTGTATGTATATCGATCTACTCAGTTTTCAATTTAATAATTGCCCTCTTTGACGTTGATGAGAAAGTCAGTTAGCAAGAAGCTGTTTAATCAAAGTGCACTGGGTTAGACGATATCCATGATACATTCAGTCTTGGTTTATACATATTTTTAGTGCGATTTTGTTTTAATGGGAAAAAACAACTTAATTTATTTATTTCATTACGATTTGCAAATAATTAATTTTAAGTTCTAGAAAAAGAACGACATTAAGTCAACATTTCGACAGTGTTTCTATTATGGAAGCAAATGAAGGTTTTTTAATATTGATTGTAGATGAAAAGTATAATCTTAAAGGGATCTTTTCACGGTTTGGTAAATTGACAAAATTGAAAAAAGTTGTTTCAGTTTCGCAAATTTCCGTTTTAATTATGATATTTGTGAGGAAACAGTATTACTGAACATTTACCATAGTCCAATATAGCCATCATATGTATCTTTTGACGATTTGAAAACCTAAAAATTATAAAGCGTTGAATAATTTGGAGAGTTCTGTTGTCGTTTAAATTTACGAAACTACGAAGATTGTTTATATAAGGTATAAAATACTTAGACCTGTGTATATCCGGCGGAATAGCCGAGAGGGCTAATGTGTTTATACTTCAGACTAACTCCAGAACTCCGGGGATCACTGGTTCGAGCCCTGGTACCGGCTACTTTTTTTTCTTTCTTTTTTTTTAAATTTTATTCTTGATTTTTTACTGGAGCTTTTAAGATCCAATGTTTACATTTATCAATATAAAGCATTTAATGACAAACTTCAAAATATGCCAAAATCTGTGAAAAGGCCCCTTTAAAGATCTACTTTCAACTAGATATAGTGTCTATTATTTACCAACATAGTTAAAAAGAAAGACATTGTGCTATAATCATGCTTTAACAGTTGTTAGGATTGATCTAATATTGTCATGGACAGATTTGTTGTTCGTGTATAAATAAACGAGGTTTATATAGACTAGATACTACATTATTATAATTAAGGTAGGTCTAGTTTCTAGTTCAGACTATAGGTCATATTATTACTCATTTCAATTCACATATATTCTAGTCCGAGATGATCCGAATGGTGAGGGAATGTGACCAATCACAGCGTCAACTCGCTGTGTTCCTTTTTATCATTGTTGCTGTCGAGGTCACCTTCATATGCTTCATCATCCGACACGAGCACGTGCACGCTCGAGAAGACTTCCTGATGCTCGCGCATGCGCAGTTGCAAAGGGACATGACTGTCACGCGGAACATTTCTAAACTTGCTCAGGTAGATCAATAATTAATAATTATAAAGCGATTTCATGATCAAATACAATTTTTGAGCACATTGTAAGGTTCAACCATAAGGGAGATGCATGTTTACATTTTGCAAACTGATGAGTCTTAATTGTTGTCATCGATTTCAAAGAGATAAATGCGTCAGGTCCTTGGCATTTTACTATGTGAAGGTAGATTAAATTAAGCAAGAAATGTTTTATTAATAATGCAAAACAAATCGTCATCGGTAATGTATAAAATGAAATATCACGAATATGTGAGCTCTTTGCTTTAATAGCGATGAGTTTACGTTAAAGGTAAGATTGTTATGAAACATAAAATTTTTGAAGACAAAGTTCATAATTGTAACGTTTGTCTGACGTCACAATTGTAACGTCATTTATGCGACGTCAGTGATTATTAGTTGTTAAGGAATCACTGAACACAGTTCTGAAGTTATTAAAAGGATAAATAAAGGAGTTTGGAAGTATTGCTTATTTGCAGGTAAATCACAAGCATAACATTGTAAATCCCATTAAGGTATTTAATAACAATCTTTAACTTTATGCTCTGTATTTCATTGTGTACAGACTAATTTACTTATTATGTCCAATTGCATGACCTGCAAAGTATTCATCCCGGCGCATAAAGCAACTTAAACAAAATGTGTTTACTTTATTTTAAATCACACAGCCGAATACTCAGTATGATTTTCTGTATATTTTGAAAATCAAGAGAGAGAGTTTAAGATTGTTATCATTGGTTTAAATATCCACCAGTTCAACATCAATAACAAAAGATTAAGTTAAAAACTAAGAGGAACATCTTAACAGACAAAATATTATAAACAACTCTCTTTAAATGTTAAATTTATGTCAGTGATAAACAAGATGTTGACTAGGACGGCTTTGTACTTTCCGATGAAATGGGTTACATTTTCCTTCTAGCGCTAACTTCATTCCCCCTTTCATTATCATTTACACCGATTATCGCTCGATGTGGGGCTTGAACCCCCTGATATCAAAACACCAGCACGACACCGTTAATCTTAGTTTACCGGGCCGACGGATCTTACACAGCGTTCACAATGTAACAACCTTCCTTTATTCTTCAGATTTTGTTACCGGGAGTAGACCAAGATGTCTCGGAAGGCGAAGTCCGAGCACGAGCGCGTGCATTTCACTCTGGGAAACGACGAAAGAGTAATGAAGTCCAGTTACCAACTTGATTTTGACGGCATTCGCGTGTTCCACGTACCCCGAAGCCCCAAAGCCACACCACCAATACCAGCACCGGTGCGTGTATACAAATACTTCCTAGTATATAAATTATACTTGTGGGTGCTTGCTCTCGCTAACAATTATACATAACCGTTAGTATAACTTTGCAAATATAATTCACTTGAACAACATTTTTATTTTTATTTTTATTTGAAGGTAAATAGAAAGACACAGGCTTTTCGTGGGTACATGTGCTATTTGAGTCTTTTTCTATGTTTATATATGGATGTTTGACATAACATACAGGGGCATTAGTTGGTAGGAGCCCATTAGCGCATGGCTCCTTAAATATATGGTGTGCCGCTAGATTTTCTTACACTCCTTCCCCATTACAGAATAATTGAGAGATGACAAGTTTGTAAAAGTGGTCAAAATGATGGTATAAAAATCATGTTATATGGGTTTTTTTATGTTGTCAGCTCGCCGTCCACGATGATCCGAGTCTGCGACTCGACAACAAATGGTTCTCCTCCACTCAAAAAGACTTTATAGGCTTCACCCCATCTGCACGGAAATGCGCTTACGAGTCGAGCCGCAACGGTTTCCGGGCCGCAAAAAAGCGAACGCGCGAAGTTGCGGTGATGCGCACCATTAGCGGCGTGCCGAGCTTCTCTAAATACAGCCTCGACTTCAGGCCTGCGTACTGCTTGTCCAATAACGTCCCCGCGGCGATGAAGTATCTTCAGGAAGCGCTGAAGGCGCCATCGCAATTAGAGTATAGTCAAATGTCCTAGTTGTTCGTTTAACCTTTTAGCTCTAAGATACGCACTTTGACTAGTTCTTAGTCCCTTAGAAAATCTAATGCCATTCAAGATCTTTCTCACAAGATTCAAGTTGTATAGCCATTATTTCCAACACTTAGATACTGATGAGCAGCAAACAGCATAAAACCTGAACAGACTGCGACTTTTGTATGCTGTTTGCATATTGCCATTTTCATTTTGCTTCTGGGCGGGAAAGGGTTTATATAGAATGTAGTTTCTTAATACATATTAAATTTCCTTTTCGGATCAAATACATGTATTACATTATTCTTTTTATTAAATCTGTGATAAATAGGCAATGGCGTCCCTCTTATTAAACGTCGTCAAGATTAGATTATCATTCAAATTTTGAATAAGACTAATTTCAAATCACTGATTCGTTTATTTCTGCTATTGCAATCATTTACTTTCAATCTGTTACATGTTCTTTATTTAAGACCATATCGACATGAGTTTAATTAATAACTTCAACGGTCTTTGATAATCAGGACCCTATGACTATTTGTGAAGAATAAGATTCTTTTAAACAGACGTTGAGCTTGTGCTTGAAAGCCTGAGCGTTATGTGTCGTCCCCCAGTTCGATGTGTCGTCCCACAGTTCGATGTGTCGTCCCACAGTTTGCACAGGCGTTTATGTGACTATATCTTCCGTTTTTATGGTATTTTCCGTTGAACGCAAGTTTCATCTTCGCGAAAATCCATTTTAGGCGGAAACGTGTCGTCCCTGATTATCAGTCCTCACAGGCTAGTCGGGGACGACACTTTCCGCATAAACTTAAGTTTCGAGACTTACGTTAAATGAAAATATACAAAAATAGCGGAACCTGTCGTCTCTGAAAAGCCTATGCGGCACTTTACGCATGCGCATCAAACTTCGCTTTCCTAGAGCGAGGATCATTTGTATTGTTGTTTTTTCAGGAGCGGCATGATGTCAGAGGCCAGGGACGCCTTTCGGTGGCCGTCGGCGGACCGCATCAAACTTCCGCTTCATCTCGGCAATTCCATTTCCGGACGGCGATCGTCGTAGATAACGGTGTGCTTGTGCTCAAAAACATTTTCAGTATTTCGTCAATAGCTTTTGTTTGTGATATCGATTATCCTTAAGTGCTTGTAGTAAAAAACTAAAACCTGTCTTTGTAGTCTCAGGCTTGCCTCGCGTTTTTTAAATAAAATATTATTTAATTTTAGTCTATTTGATTTAAGGTCGTTTCTTATGGTACCGATGATTGACATATGAATCCATTTTCATCAATCCAAACTTTATTTTATGATAATTTCCGTAACACAATCTTATATTTATAGCGATTAAGACAAACCATTTATATTGTGTATGGGCATTTTGTCATAGTAGTTATTGAACAAAACTGTAAACTGTAAAGCAGTGGGAAACCGGTGATTTTAAAGGACATGTTGATAGAAGTTCCACCTAAATAGAGCCACTTATTTAAAGAATTGCGTATTCCTATTGTTTTTTTTATCTAATGACGAGTTATAGTATTGTGATAAACGTAAAGCAAAACTAATGTTTGATACATGGTTTCCGTAAGTTAAGATCTTACTCTTATGAATAGTTCCTTGTAACGGAAATACAAACATATTTTCAACTATTACTGAGTTTTCAGCGCAAATGAAAATGTTACAGTGGATTATCTTTTCCAATTAAAAGATAAATATGCCTATTTATGTGATCGTTTATCAACCGAGATATATGTGTGAGGAAATCATTAAATGAATTCTTTTTAGTGATAATATTTTTTGAGAAATTAATTCGATTTAATCCGTTGATTATACCTATTTGAGCTATTTCTCTTATGAAAAACTCAACAATTGTGTATAGCCCGCTTTACAATGATCGCGAGTATGTTTGTGCTTGCGTGCGTTAGTTCGCTCTTGAATGTCCGTACTGTAACATCGATTTTTCTTCCCATATTGGGAAAAGTAAATGTACCATACCAATTTGGGAAAATTAGCGCGAAAACACTGAAATTGGGAAAATTCGTGTCGTGAAATCTCCCAATTGGGAATTATGGGTCTTTTTAATTGCTTGGTATAAATAGCACAAATCAATTCAAATATTGATTTACATTCATTTTGGCTTGAAATGTTCAGTGTCAGTGCTCATTTTTTAGACTGCAATTGGGAAAGTACCTTTACGGGTACTTTATAAAGAACGGAAAAGATATAAAATGCTTTTGTAAGATAGCTAAGTCACATGGAAATTTATTTTCATCATGAAATTTTAAAATAACTTTCCACAAGTGTTCACAATTAAGAGACGGATGGCCGACAGGTAATACCTGTTTCTCTGGCAAAAAGGTCAATGTAACACCTGGAGGTCAAGTGACAAATTCTGACACTATACAGATTGTACGCAGAGTAACTTCATTTGTCAGCGAATATATCATGCCATTTACCACAAATGTTTACCATGTGCAGTATCCGAATCGCGCGCAGGCTTCTGTCCGATGAGCAAAGGTTAACAGAGGAATGGTGCAGCTTTGAAATAAAATATTATTGAAAAATAAATGGACGCAACATATTTCCGACAGTCTTCTAGTTTATTCTGATACACATTTAATTCTTATTACCAGGTAGAACCAGTAACAAGTTAGTTAAGGAATACTCCTTTTTCATTTTCTACAATCCGCAAGTTCAAGACAATACCATTTACAACAGTTGAACATACTACGAACGTTTACAAAAAGCAGTACCGCTTGCATTATTTAAGTTAAGCAACTAGAACCATTCGCAACGAATGATTCAACCACCAGTATCAGTTTCACCATATCATTAAAACGCGAGCATCATTTGCACAATGTCATTAAACCGAGATTATAATTTGCAACGTATCACTAAACAACAATAATCATGTTAAATCGTGAATTATAATTGCATTTTACAATTTAAAATCTCGAGTGTCATTTGCACTATATATCATTCAACGGGGGAGTCTCATTGGCATAATGTAATTTGAACAGGGAGTACAAAGGAGTTGCAAAACAGTTTTAAAACAGAGAGTATCATTCGCACCATTCCATTAAAAGCACGGGTATGATTTGCACCAAATCCGCGAGATGTATAAGCCCACAATCATTAAACCACTAGCACCAATAGCACCCTATCATTTGAACCACTAGTGTGACCATTAGGATAAATGGCCTTTATTGGTTGAAAAATGCAATACAAAAAAACAAGATAAGTATTGATGCAAAGCATCAAAGGGCGTCGGGAATTTTAGTGTAAAAGGCACTCAATGAAGTTACATAGAGCGATTTTTTTTCTACTGTAAATATCAATATATTGGCCGATTATTTTAAACGGAATAGAAAAAGATACTGGTATAACCATTATCTATGATTTTGTGTTATAACCCCCAAATAACCATTATCTATGATGTTGTGTTATAACCCCCAAATAACCATTATCTATGATTTTGTGTTGTAACTCCCAAATATTTCATAGTTCATTTTATTTACATTGGTTTCCTTTTTTACTGGCATCCGTGTCCAGTTTTCATTAATGGAACAGAACTGTGTAGGTTTTAAAAAATCTGCTTCATCTTGTAAGCGTAATTTCATATTTTTCTCAACTTCAAGGGGAGATGATTCTGAACTTATTCTTACGTTGCTCATTTACGATAGGGGTTGAGTAATCATTGATATGAAAACACTGTAAAAGTTTTAATGTGTTTACGAACCCCCCACCCTCTGACACATATATTTCATGGGCATAATAAAAAACAAAAAAATGTTACAATAAAACAGCATATTTATTTAAACTAAAATGTCTACATCAAAACAAAAAGTTAACATAGAACACAAATAAAATAATTTGATTCTACTGGGGGCTCGAATCTTGGGCTTCTCACGTGTGAAGCGAGCGTGTAACCACTACACTACAGAACCGCTTAAAAAATCACCTCTAACTAAGATATTTATAAGTGACTGTAGTGTAACGGTTATCAATAAAGCAATAAACCGTGTAATCGCTGTCGTCTTGTAAAATTGAAGCAAAGTACGCGTTAACCAAAACTCAAACAGCAAGAGTCTGCGCTATTGTTAGAAAAACCACAAAATAAATATATTTTGATTATGTTTTGTATTTATACAAAACCAGAAAGTTTCACCGGTTCGCGTATTTGCCCAGTCCCTGACATCTTTTATTATTGCCCAGTCCCTGTGATCAGTTATTAATTAAAAGAATTAGCTTTGCATTATTGGCAATAAATGTTGTAGTAAATGTAATAGGTACAAATAACTGATCCACAACTGATCACAGGGAAAAGATCACAGGGACTGGGCAAATACGCGAAACTTTCTGGTTTTGTATAAAAACAAAACAAAATCAAAATATCAAAAGTTTTTCTAATTTGCTTATTTAGTGTAGAATAAATGTAGTACGATATTTGACGACCTATGGCAGGTGTAGTGGTACGAAAACGTACAATGTATTAGTTTATTAATTGACATATAATAACGATCGCTATACACAACTTCACCAAATAGCAGTACATAAATGATGTCAGCCGGAATAGCTCAGTTGGGAGAGCGTTAGACTGAAGTTGTTTACGCAACAATCGTATAAAGGCCCCCGGTTCAATCCCGGGTTCCGGCACGAACGGAACAGTTCGGTGGCTGACAATTTATTTCAGTCAGGTTAATCAATATAATAAAGCTTTATTTTATGTAGACATTTTAAAATCCATTTTACTACAATTGGACATTTTTATTAAAATTAATGGATGCCGCGTGGTGACAACATTAATTAAAATTTCTTACATCGCTTAAATATCTTATTAAACAAATACACGTGTTTTTATATTAACAAATAAATGCAAACACCACATCTATTATCCATGTATTTTTATGGTTGTCTATCATAGTACTAAGTATTATCCCTACCACATATAGAGCGCGAAGCGCGACACGTATTATTGACTGAGTTGCGATACAATGAGTTGCGATAAAGGAAGCAGCCGCTTTTCAAGGAGGAGCTGTGTCCCAGCAACCCGTTTCCCTAGAGTAAAGCACTCCTCGGAGTTTTTTTTAAGAACCACATATAGAGCGCGAAGCGCGACACGTATTACTATCCAGGTGGTATGGGCCCTTTAGCATTATCCGACCATTACGTCCATAGTTATCTTCCTTAGAATTTGAGAAATTTTGAAATCTTTGTCCGAAGTCCAAAATTTTCATCCGATTGTTCCCAAACTTGCACAGGATTTTTATCAATGAGGACCCAACCCAAACTCTCTATATGAGCAATATCGGACCATAAGTCCAGAATTTTGTCTCTTTTAATTTAAAAATAAAAATGAAAAACTGCTTTTTAGGTGATTATGTCAACATTTTTCATCTGATTCTTTCCAAACTTACAGTGTCTTCATATCAATGAGCATTTTTATCTCATTAAAAATAAGAAACATTGGGACAATAAGTCCAGAATTTTTTTCTATTAAATTTGACAAAATAAACAATTTCAACTTGTTTAAAAGATTTCACAACTTTCGTCTGAATCTTTCGAAACTTGTTAAGTGTTTTTATATCAGTATTACTCGAACCCTATTGAAAATGATGAATATCGGAGCAATTAATCTATTTTGATCTTTTACTGAATTTCAAAGTATTGTGAAATGCAGCTTCTTTATGCAATTTACAGTTTTCATTCAATTTTTTTTTTCAAACTTTTACAGTGTTTTCATATCAATGAGTACTCAACTCCTATCGTAAATGAGCAACGTAAGAATAAGTTCGGAATCATCTCCCCTTGAAGTTGAGAAAAATATGAAATTACGCTTACAAGATGAAGCAGATTTTTTAAAACCTACACAGTTCTGTTCCATTAATGAAAACTGCACACGGATGCCAGTAAAAAAAAGGAAACCAATGTAAATAAAATGAACTATGAAATATTTGGGGGTTACAACACAAAATCATAGATAATGGTTATTTGGGGGATATAACACATCATCATAAATAATGGTTATTTGGGGATTATAACACAACATTATAGATTATGGTTATACCATTATCTTTTTCTATTTTGTTTAAAATAATCGGCCAATATATTAATATTTACAGTAGAAAAAAAATCGTTCCATGTAACTTCATTGAGTGCCTTTTACACTGAAATTCCCGACGCCCTTTGATGCTTTGCATCAATACTTATCTTGTCATATTACTGAAGTCAATGTTGTTGATGCGTTATCAAAAATATGGGGTTTTCTGTCTCTCAGATTATATAATACACATTTTAATCCCATGCAATAGCTTGATTGCAACCAATTAAGTAAAGCATTTACGCAAAAGTTATATCATATTAATAAAATTTCGGTTATATCCCAGAAAGTTAGAACACACTTATTAAGTTTAATCTATTTTGATAAAGGGGCTCACTGCGCTCGCTCCGTCCAGTATTCGTTCTTTTTATATGGCTAGTGTGAATGTGATCACTTGACAAACACAAATCGTTGACGTACAGGGAACTAGAGGTCGAGGCATCTGGTCTGTGTTATTATACCATTACTCGTCTGAATATTCTAATAAAAAAAGACAACAACAAACAACACAATATTTGACGTCATATTTCAAAGGTCGAGGTACGTGACCTGCGTGGCGCACGCGGCGCCACAGAAGCTAAGGACGGCGGCGGCGATTACTATGGTGACGGTACTGCCCGCCACGTGCACGAGAGCGCCCATGATGAGCGAGAGCAGGAATTGCGCCAGGAACACCATGCTGCTCACGAGCGCCACGTCAGTGCCCAGTCCGCGGACCGCCTCTGTCCCCGGGGACTCTCCGAACTAAAAAACATAAAAAAATGATACGTTAAATTTACCTAAAAATCAGAGATTTATACAAATATGTGACTTATCTTTAAATATTTAGATAAATTAAAAGGTAAAGTCGAATATATGGTTTCGAAGTCTGATATTGATACTAGGCGACATCTTTAGCCGACTTGCACTTTAAAACTCCCCGATCAAGGGACATAAGTCGCCCTGTTATATTTGGTCATCGTGGATTGCATAAAAGCGATAAATAATATCCACATTATACTTAAATATGTAACGTATACAGGATTACAAAAAAATCAAAACTTAAAACGTATATTCTAGTATTACATACAGTAAACATTTAAGAAGCATATGACATAAAAGTACTTCACTACAAAGAAGAATTAGGACGATCCCAGCAAGATGCAAAAAAACTGCTTCCTGTTTGCTGAAAGTGGAATTAGGAAATGCCGCTCGCAATAACATGTCGAGAATGCGAGACACGCGTCTGTGGGTAATTAGATTTTGAGATAGATTTGCGATATTTATGACAACCAGTCTCTAAGTGAATCCTAGATCAATTTGATCCTTTGCGCGTAAGACACGTTCTGTCTAAAATAAGCGCCTTTATTTTCAGGACCCTTAGTTAATGCAGATTTATTTCTTAAACAGCGTTTATGGTGTCTGGGGAAAATCACTACGATCATAAATGTAAATTTGTACGAAACTATTGATGATGTTTATTTGGGGATATATATAAAAGCCACGATGAATAGCAATAGGTAAAGCAGTGGACGTGTTGATAAATTGCATGTTTCTAAATTGCCGCCTGACATCCACAGGAAAACCTTTAGAAATGTTATGCATAGCAAATTGTATTATCATCAGCATTTTACAATAATGTTTTATCATCGACAAAAATGTCATCTGTCCTACCCCGCATCGCTTATACAAAATCAACATTTATTTTCGTATATGAACACAAGGTGATATTCAAACATTTGAATAAATTAGTTCATGTGTAAGGTTTTAATAATCCAACATAAGCAGGGACGGCTCCAGGATTTCTGGTTGGGGGTGGGGGGGGGATATTGAAAGATTTGCTTGGGGTCCAGGGGGCCGCTAGGAACCCTGGTGGGTCCAAAGCCCTGCTAGGGGGTCCAGGGGGGGGGGCGAAGTCCCCCGAAAGCTCCACGATTTTAGTGACTTTGAAGGCTTTTACAACCACTTCTCGAGCATGTCACGTCTTATATACTTTCATCAAAGTACCTTCTTATAAGGCCAAAAAAGTGCATAGTTTATCGTTTAGGGGGTCAATGGGGGCGAAGCCCCCCGGAAGCTTCCCGATTTTAATGATTTTGAAGGCTTTGACAACCACTTCTCGAGCATGTCACGCCTTATATACTTTCATCCAAGTACCTTCTTATAATGCCAAAAAGTGCATAGTTTATCGTTTAGGGGGTCCAGGGGGCAAAGCCCCCCGGAAGCTTCACAATTTTAATGATTTTAAAGGCTTTGACAACCACTTCTCGAGCATGTCACACCTTATATACTTTCATCAAAGTACCTTCTTATAATGCCATAAAAGTGCATAGTTTATCGTTTAGGGGGTCCAGGGTTGCGAAGCCCCCCCCCCCCGGAAGCTTCACGATTTTAATGATTTTGAAGGCTTTGACAACCACTTCTCGAGCATGTCACGCATTATTTACTCTTCAAACATTCTGTAGATATATATTGTAAAGGATTTTTTTGTAGAAGACAAATGCTTTGGATACTAGTACATAAATAGATATTAACTTAAAACAAAAAGCCCCACTCTGGGAAAATGGGGCTTAATGCATCTGAGTAAAGTGTCGTCCCAGATTAGCATGTTCAGTCCACACCGGCTAAATCAGGGAATATTTGTTTCCGCTTTTATGGATTTTTTTCCTGTAAAAGAAGTTTCTTCTTAAAGACAATCCAGTTAAGGAGGAATGTTTCGTGTCGGACGAGTCTGAGCGTACTGCACATGCTACTAGGGGATGACATTTGACGCACATGCGTAAAATCCCGTTTTTCCCGAGCGCGACTCAAATACTCTTGATAGATCATTGCAAGTTTTGTACCTGTCCGCTAGTATGGTAGCGGGCGACCAGCAGGTACGGCATAGTGAACAGGGTGGCGTACATGATCCCCGCGCACGGGGACAGCAGGATGACAGCCGCGGGATGGCGCGTCGCAGCCAGAATAACCATGCCAATCGTGTAGACCAACTGGCCGCAAACATAGACTGGCCTCGCAGCTGTACATTAGACAAATGTAGAAAGGCGTATTATTGCAGCATTGTTCTAGTGATAAAGCTTTCATTTTCGGTCCTTATTATATCAAATAAATATGCTGTGTAAAATAGACTGTTTTGTCACTTTAAGATGAATGTTGTTTAAATTCTTAAATATACCGGAATAGTTTAAGAAACATAATCATCTTAACAATTAGATTGTCCGTGTGAGTATGTTCGTGCAACTTGTTTAGAGAACGGTTAAACAAATGGGCCCATGGGAATGTAGTTTGCAAATACACCGCATGAAACAGATAAAAAATACCAATTTGATAATAATCGACTTAGTTTATATTAAAGCGTAATTTAAATCTCGTTAAACATGTGCAAGGAAACACGTTAAAGAACGTTTTAAAATAAAGTGTATGCAAAAGTAGCTTACTAAATCTGTCCACAAGATATTCCACAGTCATTGAGTAGATAGCGCACGACAGTGAGTACAGAGACATTCCGAATGAGCCCAGTCTGACACCTTCGTCGTAGAGCTCATGTTCGGGACTTCCCTTAGGCGCTCGGGGGTTTCCGTGAAATACCGACTGCCCCACGAAGTCGGTGAAGTAGAGCGAGTAGCAGACGAGAGACATCCAACAGAAGAGATTTGTGATGCAGAGGATTACCATTGACCTTGGTAGTCTGATAATCGATCGCAGGTAAGTCTTCAGTGACACTTCTTTCAGTAGGCTTTCAACGTTAATCGAAGACTGTTTCTGCATCATGTTCATCTCATGCATCATCATTGTCTCATTTTTCGTATTTGAATCGACCTTTGTGTGGACGTCATCCGTACTGGCTTTATTGGAATCAGGTTTAATACCATTGATATCGTGAGCGTTCGGACCACTAGTCGCTCCATACTCACCCAACGTTCCATACGACACTACGCTTTCTTTAGTTTCATTCACGTCGGTTTCTTCCTCGGAACTTTCGTTCACAAACTTCCTATATTTCGCCTTTTTAACCGTCTTCACGCGTTTCTGAACTTGCTCTTTGGCATCACCAAGTTCCTTCAACGGAATCTCTTTAAAGCTTGTCAATGTCAGAATGACACACACAATGAACATCACCAGGACTCCCGTGAACACTACACGCACGTGACCCCCCAATGCCGCACCGAAGCTCGTGGCCTCCCAGTCTATCCCACCCATCAGGTACCCGAAACTTCCGCCAAGGCCAGCCATGACGGTGAATGACGTCAGGCCCCTCGAATGGTCTTCCGGTACGCTTATGTCCAACAGATACGTCCTGCAAGGCGACTGACATGCGTCGCAGTTAAAATCTAATAACGCAACACCAAGAATTGTTAGAAGTATTCCGAATAGGTGCCTCGGTGGCAGCGTGTCTGGCGAAGGCCATTGCGGGCTGAAATTTGACCGCACTATAACGGATGTGCCGTTGTTGAACATAAGGAGATCATTGGTCGAGTTAATTTTACGGACGAATGTGGCGTCAACAAACTGGGAAACGTTAACGTTGTCCTTAAGCCCAGAATCACCGGCAAGCGTGCCGAGTGTATCGCCGTTGGGAACCAAAATGAGACCGATTATAATTCCCGTGGAGAATATCACAATAAACGGACGGCGACGGCCAAGTTTGAGTGGGCATCGATCACTTAGTGAGCCCATAATTGGAACAAGGAAAAACCCGAGCAGCGGGCTCAAGCACCATACCAAAGTCATAAAGGCAACGGGTACACCGAGTTTGAGAAGTATTGGACTAACAAATGCAGTCTCGGCCGCGTAACACAACTCTATTCCACAAACAGCAGCGCTAAGCCTGATCAACTGTGCGCGAGATTTACGGGTCTGCACGTGCGAGTAGTCCCCTTCCTCCGTGCCACTTAAGTCCGGAACAATTTTCTTAGTCACATCTTGGATACTCTGGATGTAGTCGAGCTGTTTGAGTCGCTGGACGTATTCGTGATCCTTCAGCGTTTTTAACGCCTGAAGCTTGGACGTAAGTATTCCCAGAGACATTATCTGCAATAAACAACGTTGTTGTTCATGACGCATTGTAGTTGGACATACGTATAAAACATTTCATGAAAATATACCGTTCAACTGACCGTTGCTTAACAGTACTGTATATAACTTCATTGTATGTCATCAATTTTCTACGTTCAGAAAGTTCAAAACACATGTTGATTAATTGTCTACATTTAAAATCGCAAAACTTCAATAAAGATTCTCAAATTATCAGAAACAAATAATTCAAGAAGGTATCGATGTAAATTGATACCGCAGTGTATGGAGATATCGATGGATATCAAACTGACCTCAGCATTCAGACTCATAAGACTGAAACATATGGACCGCGCTCTGTGGAAAGGGGGTTCAATGCATTGGCGTTAAGTGTAGTCCGCATTGGCTAATCTTCGTGTGTGTGTGTATTTCAGAGTTTATTTACAGGTCCTACTGGCCTCTTCACGAGGTTATAGTAGCCCGGCCTGCCACTGTGACCTTTCAGGGGAGAAAGATTAATTTAGAGCCAAAGTAGGTCAAATTTACCCCGGCTTCCCGGGTATTCGCCAAAGAAATAATTTAGATCCAAATAGACCAGTGCACGGTGGCCAATGAGACCTTAATGTGCACTGGTAGTTAGACAATCTCAAAAGACAAATTCATGTCTGAACGCAGCACCGCTGCAGCACACAGCTCCGCCTTTATGGCCCACTTGTTGTCATCAGCCGTCGTCTTCATCCCCGAGACGGTTTCCCCAGCGCGTTGAGCGCACTAGGTACCGCCGCCCCGGGGTCCCTCTTTAAAGCCACCCCCTCGATGTTCTTGGGTTCCCCCCGGCGCAGAAGTGCAAGACCCAGGTCCGTCCCGTATGTCCCCCACACTGGTGGTCTTGCTGTCCCGCCGTCCCCGGCCCTCTTCAGACGGGACCTCTGGCAGGTCCGGGCCGGCGAACTCTCGACGATAAACAGCGGGTGACAAGTCCGCTGCATCTTGGAGAAGACAGCAATCCCAGCAGTGTGGAAGACGTCCGGCTCGAGGGTGACGGACTCTGCTGGATTAGCAGAGCCACCCGCAGAAGTTCCCCTCTATAAGGAAATATGTACAGGTGAGAGAATCTTCTGCGGGCGACTCTCGCCTCGGTCGCGACGCGCACGCTCCAGCAGCTGACCGAGCCGGGCTAATCTTCGACGACACTTATCGCTTTTATTTATTTTTCGTTTAAAGGAAGACTGCTCTTGACGAAAATCCAGTAAAGGCCGAAAGTGTCGTCCCTGATTAGCCTGTGCGGACAGCACAGGCTAATTTGGAACGACAATATACGCACATGCATTAAACCCCTATTTACAGAGCAAGACTCATATATACATAAACACGTATCAAGGATCATAAAAGGTATTTGAAACAAACGTTTAGATAAATATAAAAATAACTCGTTAACACTGTCCGAATTAGTAAGGACATATCATAATATTGTTGATTTCTTGTTAATTGGTAATGATTGTTTTTTTGAAGAAAACATTTCATTGTTTTTTTAAAGACTTTTTCATTGGAAATTAGAATTTTCATTAGCAATCACTCACTCAAGTACGTGCACATCAATGCGAATAAAGAATGTCTAAGGGCTATAGTCCACATAACCCAATCCAGAACCACATATATTTTATTGCAGGATTACCGCGAGAAAAAAACAATAATTGATGAAACTGCCCAGAATAACTACAACTAATATAAAATACGTCTGTTCTACTGATTGGTTAATTAAAAGATAAGCGAGGACAAAAGTGAACCAATACAAACTGTCGCTCACACAAAGCCATGTTTATGGTGTTAGTAGTTTGGTAGAGGATAACGTGTCTCCTTTTGATTTCATTATGGTTGGTGAGTGACAAAGATATTTTATTAAACAAATCTTTCTAATTATTGTTGGTATTTAGTATTTTATTTATTTAGTAATCTAAATTTGACATGGAATAAATAATAAATCCGAATTAAATATATTGTGCCATTATCTTAAGCTGAGTAATGGTGAAATAATTTAAATCAATAACCAATCACTATAAGTGTACATGTATTTATGTTAAATGGTTAAAAATTGTGTGTATAAGAACGTGCTATTTCACAATAACATAAGGTTTGAATTGCCTTAACGATTGTAGCGTTATTGGTACAAAAATAAAGATGTAATACTAATGGAAAAAAAAAGAATCACATGCGAGTAAAAATCCGTTTACTAAGTGAACTTTCAGTTTAATTTTAAATAAAATAATGTCTACAATTGTAATACATTTATTATCAATCACATAGCATCTAACAAGATTCGGCCATTATGGATGCATAGTGCTACCAATTTCAAACAAAAAAAACACGATCCGAATAAGTATAAGAATAAGTATAAGTAAAATTGGTAGATTACAATAACTTGATCATGCATGGTTTCCAATAAACAGCTGTATAATAAACAGCTGTTTAAGGCGCTTTGTAGAAAATTGCAAATGAACCTTTATATATAGCTTCGACTGACATAGTGGTCGATATATGGTCGAGTCTATTCGACATTAATTTACTTTAAGAATCCTGTTCTGGCATCTGGCAGGACCATGTGGATGTAAAGTCTGGGTGACATTACGTTTTATAGACTGTACAACTGAGATGAATTATGGTTTACATGTTGCCGAGTGTAGGCATTCATTTTTGAGCATCGTAGGTTGACTTTGCAACGATCGTTGGTATATATTATATATGGGAGACGCCTAAAAGATAAATTAAGTTATGAAGACTTTATTATTAGTACGGTTGAGCAACTTATATCATTTACCAACCAAATGCCGGAAGTGCTTAACAAAATGAATACACCGTATTTAATATACATGTAATAGTATCGCGAAGGTGTGTACATTACAATGTCATCGAAGTACGTACATTGCTTGCAGTCATGTAAATGTCTACTTACAAAATATTACTATTCTATTGGTTTCACGTAACAAAGCAATTTAAATAATTTATACTTAACTATTTAGGATTTTAAAATGCCGATTATCTTGCGTTCAATTTAAAACAAAACACGCGTCATGAAAATATAGCTATCAAAGTAAAATTTGCATGGAAAGAGAAAAATAGAAACTTTTTTTAGCAGGGGTTTAATGCAATCTTGCTTTATACAAAATGCCCTAAGATTAAAACGGGAATCCAAATACGTGCATAACCATACATGTCTCACAAAAAAAGCAAACACCACAGATTTCCTTCCAATTTCGCGTTAGTTTGAACGCGGTTTTATGGACCTTAATTAAGACATCCTCTCAGAAATCTCATTAATATTTACGCCGTCCATTATTTGCGTAACGAGCGTTTCAAGCATTTCTCTTTAGGTTGGGTCTTAATGCAGAGACCATTGGAATTGAATAGCGCCATAATAACACTGTCGGCGTTTTACGGCATGAAAGAATGCGTCTCATTGAATACATGTACAATCTGTAAAATTCTCTAAGCGCAAATTGTTAGGAAATAAGATTGCAATCGCGCCGGATTGAAAAGCATGTCCAAACTCAACAATAGATACAGAAAAATGCTTATATAGTACGATGGTGTTTTTAAGTTGATATGAGTCGTGTTCTGAAAAAACTGGGCATAATGCATGTGCGTAAAGTGTCGTCCCAGATTAGCCTGTGCAGTCCGCAACGGCTTATCAGGGATGACACTTCCCGCTTTTATGACATTTTTCGTTTAAATGAAGTCTCTTCTTAGCAAAAAAACCAATTTAGGCGGAAAGTGTCGTCCCTGATAAGCCTGTGCGGACTGCACGGGCTAATCTGGGAAGAAACTTTACGCACATGCATTAAACCCCTTTTTCACAGAGCATGGCTCATATAAACCTCGTTCTCGGAAACCGGGCTTAATGCAGCCCCCAGGCTAATCAGAGACGACACTTTTCGCGTTTATTGTATTTTTTCCGTTTAAAGCAGTCTCTTCTTATCAAAACTCCAGTTTAGGCGAACAGTTTAGGCGAACAGTTTTGCCATATATTAACATTTGCAGACTGTGGACACTACGCAAATTCATTGTATTCCTTTTCCACGAGCGAGGCTCATATTTGAAAGTCGGACTGCATGTATATAGCAGTGTTATGGTGCATTATAAAAACATGGAACTGCATTTTTTCTGTGAAAAAAAAAGTAATCTTAAGCCGAATAGTTGGGTCGCCATTGAAAAATCAGTTTGTATGGAATATGCAATTGAGAACACAAGTGCATAAATAATTATGCAAAATCATATTGCGATGATTTTTATCTTAATTACTTCATTAATCACTTCTCTTGTATTTGAAATATGATTTAAACGAACAACGACGCTTGGATAATGATCAATGCGATGGGGACACACAGGCATATTCGTATTGTTCAATATGGGCCGTGCTCTGAGAAAATGGGTTTTAATGCATGTGAGTACAGTGTCGTCCCAGATTAGCCTGTGCAGTCCGCACAGGCTAATCAGGGACGACACTTTCCGCATAAATTTGTTTGTTTTTTTTCCAAGGAGAGACTTTCTTGACACGAAAAATATAATTAAATCGGAAAGTGTTGTCCCTGATTAGCCTGTGCGTACTGCACAGGCTAATCTGGCACGACACTGTACGCACAAACATTAAACCCATTTTTCACAGAGCACGACCAATATCGTCTGTTTTTAACACCCGTTTCGAAACCATTTACATAGAAATTTGTTGAGTAAAGTGCAAAGTGTAAAAGCTTATCATATTAAAAGATCTTATCATTGATGAAAAACTCGGAATTACAATCGCCTGAAATCGTGTCAGCTAGTTGTTTCTGTTTTACGTATGTATCGGAGGCGAAATGGCAACATCGTTCAAACGAATGCATAATTGTGGCCGATAATTAGATTTCAAATACATTTACAGGTAATTAAGTCTATGCAGAAAAAATCAACAGAGAGTAAATGTATATTTCTTTACATCAACTCAACACACTTACATATCTCGAATACATTTCCATGTATAAACTATCATACAATATGTGATGTAATGTAAATTATAAGGCAGTGAAAACAACGATATTTGCAAACATGAGCTTATCTTGAACATAACGCGAGGAACGCCATCTTACAACCAATTGCAGCATGCTTTACAGTTTAAAGAGGACGTACGCTATCGCTAGAGTCGCTGGTAATGTATAATGTATTTTTAATGACTATTAAAGGAAATAGTCATTCAATCGTTCTGTTGCCTGATCAATTTGTTCGTGATTACATTTATTTGGTAATGAGGTACAAAGAATGGAATGTAATTAGATGGATCTGCGATAAGATGCAACTCTTATAAATACCTTCCAATTGAGTGTATTTAAACAAATCTTGCGTGCTTGTATCAACACAAACAGTTATATTAGCGTTCACCTATCACATACTAGTTACTTTAAACGTACACAGCTTAATTAACGAATCGCTCTATTATTTGGGCCGTGCTCTGTGAAAAGAGGGTTTAATGCATGTGCGGAAAGTGCCGTCCCAGATTAGACTTTGCAGTCCACACATGTTAATCAGGGACGACACTTTCCGCTTAAATTATATTTTTCGTTTCAACAAAGTCTCTTCTTAGAAAAAAACAAGTTCAGGCGGAAAGTGTCGTCCCTGATTAGCCTGTGCGGACTGCAAAGGCTAATATGGGACGACACTTTACGCACATGCATTAAAACACATTTTCACAGAGCGCATTTCATTTGTTTTATACGTTACGAAAGGATTAACAACAAAATGATTTGTGGAAAAATTATTATTGGAGACAGTGCAATCGGGTATTAACGTATGCAAGATAAATAGGATATATAACGTTTATATGCAGGTAAATACGATCTGTAATCAGAAAATATTAATAGCATGGGAGACTGTGTTATGTCTAGTAATTTTTACTTTTATAGGCACATACCAAGCAAATACCACACCATTTCATATCCATCATATTTTTTTTCATTTACAGTAAAGGTAAAACGACCGAAATAACATATTTTGCTACAAATTAAGGCGGTGTTGATTTTCCGTAATGGAATATCGAACGTCTTCGACAATTCACGGCCGTTGTGCCTTAATTCCAAGTAATTGATATATCATTGTTTGGCATAAACATTTGATGCGTTTAAGAATAAATCCGCTCTTGAAATTCCGTTATTTCGCCATCAATTCGGCTGAAGTGTTTAGCACGCCAGGCAAATGAGCGGGACAAAATTGGATGACTGTCACCGCGAAACTAATTGAGTCATCAGCAACGACACAATGCAGAAGCCGGCCATTTCCAACACAATTTGAGTGTCTGGTGTAGTGGTGCTTCGAATAAACTACTCTGTTGTTTAGTTGTGAGCGTAAGCTCACGACTAAATTCAAAGAGCATGTTTTGCAAATCAGTATGTGCTAAGAAGCCTTAGCTACGCTAAGAACCATAACTCACTATGATAGGAACGATTACCGCTGCCTGTCTGCACTGCAGACGCAGAATGCTTAGGAGCATCTGCATCTACTACTGCAGTGAGTGTATTTACCAGCTTGTACGACGACCTTGGCCAGTCTAGTGTTTATCGTTGAAATCTGTACATATTGGCTGCTTTCGGGGGAAAAAGGGGCTTACTGCATGTCAGATAAGATTAGCATATGCACACTGATTAGCCTGTGCAATGCACACAAGCTAATCAAGGACGACAACAGCGAACAACTCCAGTGCCTTCAGCGCTTTGATTCTACAGTGCAACACATTTAAAAAAGGAAAACGGACCAAACGAACCTTTCTATATTGTGTATAGTATTATCAAGATCGATTATGTTACTTTATATTATCTCATGAGCGACATTAGCAAAATTATTTTGGCTCGACTGCATCAAAACGCTATGCTTGTTACCATCTTATTGATTCTCTTTTATGGGTGAAATCCAGTATTTTGTTAATTGGCGTAGGAAACATAATTGCGAAAACTCACTGTAGGCTGTATGAGGGTAAACAAGGATCTATCCGTGCGATAGGATGTCGCCATAGCCGATCCATAATTGAGCCTTGTTCTTAGAAAACTGGCCTTATGCATGTTCGTAAAGTGTCATCCCATATTAGTCTGTGCAGTCCGCACAGGCTAATCAGGGACGACACTTTGCGCCTAAACTTGATTTTCGGTAAGGAGGGACTTCCTTGAAACTAAAATACCATAAAAGCGGAAAATGTCGTCCTGATTAGCCTGAGCGGACTGCACAGGCTAATCTGGGACGACACTTTACGCACATGCATTAAGCCCAGTTTTCTCAGAACACGTCTCAATTTCTTTACCCCTAGAATAACGTTACTCTTTGTGTCAACCTTGAAATTGCAAAAATCTATCCTAAATTAACTAAATAACATTTTACCAGTTCAATGATTATATCTGTATTTGGAAAGTGCCAAATACATTAACATGCGTTCTAAACTCTAATTGCTTGTAGTGCATCTGTGTATATACATTTGCGTCCATGCTCTACATATAACATTCTATTATAGTCTCGGCCGAATTTAGGACCATGCTTTGTTTACAATTTAAAGCAATATATACTTTTAAGAATAACATGTACGGCATAAAGAGATGATATAACTCAACTTATTTGTTTAGAGTTAAGATATATGTTATACGTATATATGCTGATTTGATTTTCGTTAAAACACATACCTTTAACACAGTATACCTTGACAACAAAAAAGATAACATTCAAGCGATTCCATGTATGCTGATTTACACCATGCAATACACAGTTATGGTGTTTTACCAAGACTTATGCTATATAACCTGAAAATAAGATATAACGTGTTTGTGATTCAATAACTCAGTACAATAAACTGTTTAAAATTTATATTAACTATGGTAAAGAAATATAGAATTTCTAAGGCACTGTAAATTATACTTTTTTATTTATATGCAAACATATACATTACATTAATCAATTATGTTATAAACCAACCAAAAAGATAAATTAAGTTCATCAAAATCAAATAATTCAAACTAAGAAAACTGATAGGACAAAAAAGAAGCAAATATTGAGATAAAACAACCACTGGGTAGATATCGATGTCGTTACTAAGGAGACATGAGAATACATGGGAGTTGACTTAGCTTTGACCAACTGCGCTATCAGTTTTGGTAAATGAAAATGTCCACCATATAGATATATATATAATACTCACATAGATAACATCAACAAGTAAAAAGAGCCAAACAAACAGGCCACATATTGTATGATTGTTTAAATATCAGAATTAAAACGTTATTTATTTATATCACACTGTATCCGTTTTAATATGCTATTATTAAAATTGCCATATTCATATATATATTTACGAAGAAGTTGCAAAGTTAAATGATATAGTCTTTTTAAAAGGCGTGAGCTCGTCTTATTTAAGAGACACGCTTGTGTTCAAAGATTCTGAATATGTATTGCAGATAAACGCACACTTATAGAAAGATAATCAATAAGCAATGACTAATTCCGTGTTTTGTTTATACAACTTAACATATGTGAGTCTAAAACTGCAAGTGTGAGTCCCAATTATAGGAAACTTTCTATCGATGAATTTGAATGTTTCCATTAAGGTCACACACTACTTATAGAATAGTATTATAGTACTACGTATACGTATATTTTTGCAACTTTTAATATTGGTAAATTTGGTCGTGAATCAGTTATGCTTGAGTTACCTCGTGTATATATCAATCGATGCTTTGAGAGGTTTGGGGCAGTTTGTTAGCTTTGTTATACTTACCACACGAATCGGGGTACTCCTCAATAAAATCCTTTAAAGTTAGGAGACTTATGATGGCCATTGGATTAAATCTTTGTGTACATAGGGCATTCATGCAAACAATTGTCAAAACATTTATTACGACACGTAAAGCGTAAATTTCGCATATTATCATTGAATTAATTACACACAACTGTAAATGTTTTGTTGAATTCTCAATCAAGCATAATCAAACTTCCAAATGTTAAGCTTTACGGGACGTTAACAACTTCTAGCTGACAATAAACAGTGCTCATGTATTTTGTATTGATCCTTTGTCCAGATAAAAAACGCTCGAAAAATAACCAAATGTATCATGCATATCTACAGATGTGCATCGTATGATTTTTTAGTAAATTTTGTTTAAGCGCGGAGAATATTGGGATCTTTAAACAGCGATTAAAATTTAATGAATTCATCAAAAAATATATTCCGCGAATTAAGTGCTATTCCATTTACTTTCTAATTTCCGGTTCGGATCAATTTTTGAAGACGGATTTTCGGTTACTACACGCACGATGGTCCTGTTTTTATCTGCATGTAAATGTATCCCATCATCGTTTCTAACGACGAATTTCATTGGTCCAAGGCAACTGTATTATCCAATTACTACATGTTGCGCAATATTTTACGGAACATCGTGATAACATTTAGTTTACCCCTAACGGTAAGTGCAATAATAACATATGAGATGGCGGAGGCGTATACTCTAAAACGTTATGTCCATGGCAAGTGTTTTGGTCCAGGACACAGGACGCATATGTCATACAATATCTAGTGACTATAAACAAATATTGAATTTATATAAAAACGTTTAAGTGTTTTCTTGCATATTTTGTCTGTTGAAACGTCTTTTTGCTTACCTTTCGCTTTTTACCTGATTGTTGTTGATAGGTGCAGGAGTATGGCACGCCTGAACCACAAAAAAGAGAAAAACTAAGTTTAAGTAACTTAAACTTAGTTTTTCACTACTTAAACTCAATTTAAGTAACTTAATTCGAATTAACGCTACTAAATGCATTAAGTAGACAAGAAGAGTTATTTTCTATTTATGTGAGAAAAATGAATTAAGCAGAGAAAAACTTAGTTTAACTCGTTAAGTGCGCCCGAACAACAAAAATTGATTTTAATTACCGTTAAGTTACTTAAATTGCATTTAACGCTGCTTAAAATTAATTTAAGTGCTTTCGCATCGTTAATTGTATTTAATTATTACTTAAGTAATAAAATTTTTACTTAAGTTGAATTATTAATTATCGTTAAGTCAAAACTCGCGTCCGAAAATAAGCATATGAAACAAGCGTTTTGATTGGTTGTCAGGTTTGTTAATAAATTCAGGCCCGAGGTCGGAAGAAAAAGATTGCCATGTGGTACGAGCAAAAAATACAGATATTATAAATTTGGATTAGAATCTTAAGTCAGCTAAAATTTGTTTTAGTCTGGAATAACATTCAAAACACCCTTTCATCATCAAATTTTGCTGACAGTCAGTAACTATGCAATAAACATCAAAAACGATCCGCCCGTCTATATATTTCCGGGTCATATCGCATTTACCTGTAGTAATAACTTGTCTTGTATACGAGTAGTCATACCAGCTTGTATGTAGAAACTGGGACTATATTATATGTCCCAGGTAGAAATTAAAGATTATATCGTGTCACCGAATCCAACTTAATTATATTCTATACATGTAAATTTTGGCTTTGATTTTAGTATTTAAATGGAAAAAAAACAGTCTCCAGTATCTCAGTATTGGCAGTGAACTTATAAGTAAACAATCCCAAAAAGTACACATATCAGAAATTACCCAGGTGATATTTTAAGTCTGAGTGCACTATTGTCTTTTAAAATAATTTTAAATGTAAAAAAAGAAAAAAATGTACTGTTAACATATTATTTAGAAACATATCTAACTTAAGTGTTCTGATTATGATCACCATAACGATCAACTGAATGACTGCTGTGTTGAGCATGTTGAGTCAAATCAGGGAGACTATCTCTGACTAACACTACTGACTGGATGGTGCTCTTCAGTAAATCATCTGGGACGGTGTGGTCATTCTCAAGTCTCTGCAAGTTTGTAAGAAGACTGGCGATCTGGGTGCGAGCTGCAGAAACGTCAAGGTTGCCGTTCTGTTTGCCTCTCTGTACATCTCTGAGTGTTATTGAAACTCTTTCAAGAACACTGTCAGCTGTAGGTAAATGCGTGCGTTGTAACCGATCCATTGCAAAATTGTAAATGGCGGTAGAAGAATATCCTTTCCTGTTTACGTTTGTTACGACGTTTCTGATTGGCTTAGGTCTTCCGGATCATTAACTGACCAATCAAAACAATTCGACTTTACAACTTAAGTAAAATTCCTTACTAAAGTTGAATTCGTGTAACTAAAAACATATTTTAAGTAGAAAAACCTATTTTAACGCAACTTAATTGAAAATAGTACAATTGATAGAGAAAATCCTTGTTAAGTTGAATTAATTCAACTTAAGTAAGAAAATTACCATTAAGCACCGTTAATGCATTTTCGGTGTTTAAATTAGCGTTAACGCCGCGGGAACCACAAAAACTACTTAAATTCATTTTAAGCAGCGTTAATTCGAATTAAGTAACTTAAATTGAATTTAAGTAGAGAAAAACCTAGTTTAAGTAACTTAAACTTAGTTTTTCTCATTTTTGTGGTTCAGGCGTGCCATACAGGAGCCAATGGAGATTTATTTCTCTGCACATCTACGTCTATGGAAATATTGTCGGAGGTTATCGTCATAGCGGGCGTTACAATTATAAATTAAATAAAAACATGTTGACAGTTTGTTCCTTCAAACGCTTTTGTTGTTTTTACTTTTTTGATGGTCGATATTGTCAGTGCGGAACTTTTTGTGGCTTGTTAAACAGTGCAAAAAGCTCTTTGAAACGATTGATATCAACATATTTCATTGGGATACATACACAGCATATTTAACATGTTAGATCTTATTTTTGCTTAAATGTTGAGATAATGTTCGCCGTTTCCTTTGGGAAAGTAAGTATGCTCGATGATGATTGGTTGTTGGTGCTTTTTGACAATGGATTGTACAAAGGAGACTAACTCTACTTAAATTAAACACAAACACTAGTAATACACATGTACATATGAATATAAATACATACGAATAGCAACCTAATAAAAGTAACGTAAATAAAAGGGATCTGATAGATTCCATAATACATCAACCATAAAACCGTTACCGTTTTAATATTTCCAGTCAATTACTCTATCAAAGCCATGTGAACAAACCACTACATTTATTAAAAAATATACACACACATGTACGTGAATGCCATGTCAATAAAACGATAAAAAGAAAATAATCACGTTTAACTATTTATTTTTTAAAGATAATTATTATATATAAAATATTACGTCCAGGCATGTACAAGATGTGTTTGAAAACCCTAATAAGGAATGTCTGAACAGTTAATTAATTTCATCAGGTATTGGTCCTCGAATATACATAGCGTAAAAATAATAAACATGTAATTGAAGAAAATTGTTTTTCCTTGAATGATGCGTTTTATTATAAAATGAAAGCGATGCAAATTAAATATATGATAATTTGTATGTGTACATTTATATTTCTACCTAGATCTACTGGATACAAAACTGAGTATATATATATATATATATATGATGATAATAATAACGCTTTTTATGGTATACTTAGCACAAGTTTTATGTTTTAAAATGTAATCAATCTCAGTAAATTTTATAATAATTTATTTAAAAGGATCAGTTCTATAGTTTAGTATAGAGCACGACATGAATTCAGAAAATAAACAAAAAAAGTATGAACATGACCAAAAAAAATAAAACAACACTTATTATATTTGTTCAGCTCTAAACGAATTCATACGCAACTCACATATGTGTTCACACTTACATATATCTCTCTGCGTTAATTCCAGCCGACACTTCCGCGCCGTTGCGAATTAATAGAATGGTCCCAATCGCCTCCCAGCATGCGACAAAGGGGAGGTGAAATTGTCTCTAATAACCTCAAACTGTCATGCCACTATCTGGTTTGCTTCGTCGCCTGCTAGATCAATATTTAAGCGACGTCTTCGGTGAATGGGTTCGATTTACAATTGTATAGACAGCAGGTAAAGAGGTGTTCATATTGACGTTTCAGTAAGATGTTGTTTTTAATGTCTTAATATTAAACATCTTCTATTTTAAAAAAGAAGCCCATATATAGAGAATAACAGGTACACTGCCTGATCTTTTTGTAATATATCAGGCAAGGCTTAGAATAAAACGACTCCGCTTATTTTATTCGTGCCGAGTCTGATATATTACAAAAAGATCAGGCAGTAACCTGTTGTTTTTTTGTTTATAATACCACTTCGTCCCCAATTTTAAAGAAATAATGAAAAAGCGCTAAAAATCTGCAATTTTTAGCGGGAATGAATTTGATTTTTGTAGTTTGACGTGATCATCATGAGCACTTGCGCATACTATTTGTAAAACATGTTTTTGCTGTTTGTGTTGCATTTTGTGTTTAAATATATATTACATCTTGGTATCAAATTGGTTGTTTTGTTGAATCTGATTCGATTTTACTAAATATGATTACTTTATAGTTGATTTCGAGTAATATGACCTACCTCCAATCATCGATTGATCTAAGAATTTTCTATTGAACTGATATAAAAAAAATTATATCAGCCAGTATTGTATCGGGCAGATATCAATGCAGCGATATGATTAAAACAAATATTAACTGAGTGTTACTAGAAATCTGTCCGAAGGACATGTGTGCCCCCAATATTCCACGTTTGTCTCAAAACTCAACTAATGTTGTTGAATTCTGTTGTGGGCAGGTTTGCATGACGGTTTATATGTTTATAAATAACATCGCACTCGCAACAATACTTTCTTGCTATATAACGGACGACACAGTTACAACAAGATGTTTTGCTAACATAGGCTATAATTATGGTTTATATATTATAAAAAAATCCAAAACAAAATATTGAAGAGCGCAAGTTCACATATTGGGTTACAGGTTTTTAATGGTTTATGAATCTAGCAGCAATACTTTCTGAGCTACACTCGACATAATATTAAGTAATGTCAGTGTCCGTACAAAAGGGGCCGTAATTCTGTTTGATTTAATTTAGTTTGATGTGACAAACAAGAGAATTCATGGGAAGCGCGGACGGAAAGACGGACGCGATTGCGGGCGGCAAGGGCAAAGCTGTGTCCACATCCTGTGGAATTTAGGGCATAAAAAGCTTGACCACACCTGGCCGTTGATCCTATCCACGAAGTATGGATCAAAAGTTCCACACCGAACAAAAAAAGCCAAATATGCATGCACGTGTTCATTTGTCGTGTAAATAACATAATTGATACTGTGCATTAAAAGTATCGATGAGCAGTTAAGGGAACTTTAAGCCGCTTATAAATACATGAGTAAACTGCGTGAAAAACCGGTTAGCTTAATGCATATACCAGTTAAATGTGTGCGGTAGAAAGTGTTCGCTCATGTACATCAATTGTTTTTCAACCGGGCGTTTTTCAAACTGCAATCAGACAATGCATCTATTATTCGATAGTTATAGTTTGTATCTATTTTGTCTCCGCCGAAGGTTCAGTTCATCTAGCCATGATGCTCACTTGGTTCCATCTTATGAGTCGTGTTCTGAGAAAACTGGGCATAATGCATGTGCGTAAAGTGTAATCCCAGATTAGCCTGTGCAGTCGACACAGGCTAATCAGGGACAACACTTTCCGCCTAAACTTGATCTTTGGTAAGGAGGGACTTCCTTGAAACTATAAGAACATAAAAGCGAAAAGTGTCGTCCCTGATTAGCCTGTGTGGACTGCACAGGCTAATCTGTGAATAAACGTTACTCACACGAATTAAGCCCAGTTTTCTCAGAACGGGACTCTTATCATCGTCCATTAAAAAAAACTTATGATAAATCTTATTTGTAGCTTTCTCTGGCATCAACATGTAGTGGTAGTAATTAGTAAAAAACATACCCGGTATGCTTGGACGTTTTGAGTATACATGTAAATTTGTTTCAATTTCAGCATTTCACTTTAGAACTATTTCTTTTCAAATGACTGTCACAAGGATAAAGTGGTCACTTAATCGTATTTCTAGCACAAACCCAAAAAGGTTGAATTTGATATCCCTTGAAAAGCTTAAAATATTTATCTTTTTAATATACAATTAACGTCTGTAAGTTTAATTGTCAGTAGGTATTTTTCATATATGAAAATCGTTTAATAATAAGTCGTCGTACAATCATCATGCTCATAAGATTGTTAACTCGGACCTTTAAGCCTTTTAATTTTCGCACCGTTTAAGTGGGATTTATCATTTTTACCTTTGAGAGAAAGTTGAAGGTTAACACCAATGTTTATTCGACACTTCATAAGCATATTACAGACAATGTATTAAAATAATTTATTCAGTTCTATATTACAATAATTACAAATGCAAACACAAATCTTAACACATTCTATACATGCAATTTCACATAATTATTCGTAAGAACAATACCAATAATGCCAAGTATACAAAATAAGCGGCAAAACAATATCTACATATATGTATAAAGTTTGGAGTGTATTGTCTTTTTATTGACATAACGTCACACCCTTTTCACACAGCACATGATGCGTGGGGATCACGGTTACTTCAGAATCCTGTCAAAACAACTCGTTCTATTAATGATTGGAAACAATCGGATAATAAAATAAAGAATATATGAATATAAGTAGACTGATATTTACACATAATTTACCGTACTTAACATTTACACTAATTCTATAAAATACAAAGCATCAAATTTCTTTGTCATACTTATTTATGAACTATATTCCAAGATATATATCATTATTTTGAAATGAAATCGATGACACTTTGTACCAATAAACCGGTCGGTTGACGATGTTGGCGCCTAAACCCTTACAGGGAAATTATGGCAGAAACCATTTGAGCACCGAAAAGTGCTCCATTTATAAACTCTGCGATTTTTTACGACAAAGCGACTGTTTCCCGTCGCCTTCAATCTGATGTTCACCAAACAATTCACTCGGCGGAAACAGTTGACACGGCATGGAAATATATTCACTATCGGTATTTTCCTCATATTCAGACGAGCTTACTTTTTCTATATCAGTATAAACATTTTCTGACGTCGTGGAATTTCTGCTCGAATCGGAATTGCAACCAAACATTTTGAGGTGTTTTGAGAACTTTTCAGAATCCCAAACAATATCGTATTCACCTTCTGCGTTTTTATATCCCGATGCGCATGCGCCAGTTTCCAAGCGATCGAATTCCTTGCCTTCTGATTGGATCTTCGACATGCACACGCTTGCGTACTCGTTACCGATCGCAGGCTTAGGTTTGTCTTGCGCATGCGCTGATTTTGACTTCAGTGGTGGGCTGTCATTGGAAAACTGTGACGTACGCGAAGAACTTGGTGCATTTGAGACGTCACTGTTGACGTAAGAATGCGAAAGGGGGCGTGGCGGTCTTGAAGTAGCTGGTCGGAGCCTCGGAGTTTGGTCATCCATGTCCAGGTAACTGCTTTGACTTAGGCCAGTAGTGTCGTTCTTTCGACACCAACCCCTGAATTTATATTAGTGGAGCTTACTACAATAACTAGAATAACGCTTGAAAATAGTTGGGTGAAAAGGAATGACTGTTTAACAAAAAATCAATCACAATTTCATACCATGTTGAGAATAGAACGTTACCTAGCAAATCTTGTCGTCACGTAACTTTTGAACCAAGAAACAACTCAAAATTTATATTACAGTTGCATGACATACTTTGTGAAAACCGTCAGACAGCCATACATCTCTTTCAAACAAATATTTCTATCAAAAACAATGCCTTATAGTATATTTTTAAAAAGTAAAGTGATTCAAAATCAATTTTCTATTTAAAATATAAAAAATAAACGGCTTATTTAGTAGATTACACCATATTCTAATATAATGCATAGCAAGGAATCCATAACGTTGTCAACCAAGTCCCTACCATCCGCTCTACAACTACTTATAACATGTATCACAGTAGCATGCTAGCCTCCGCGAAACCCATCACACAGTAAGACATAGCTGTCGAAACCCATCACACAGTAAGACATAGCTGTCGAAACCCATCACACAGTAAGACATAGCTGTCGAAACCCATCACACAGTAAGACATAGCTGTCGAAACCCATCACACAGTAAGACATAGCTGTCGAAACCCATCACACAGTAAGACATAGCTGTAGAAACCCATCACACAGTAAGACATAGCTGTCGAAACCCATCACACAGTAAGACATAGCTGTCGAAATGAGCGACGACTGGGAAACCCATCACACAGTAAGACATAGCTGTCGAAATAAGCGACGACTGGGAAACCCATCACACAGTAAGACATAGCTGTCGAAATAAGCGACGACTGGCTATCAGACGCAAAAGAAATTGTAGATATGTTCTGGTTTTTAGTGTGAATGTTTAAAAGATTAGCAAAATGTCTGCAGTGGTCCATTTAATTGTACAAAGTGGCACATGACGAATTAGGATGATTTGCGGAGTCAAGCATGGGGGATCATATATATTCTACTGATTGCTACCTGCGTCTCAGCATACAGAAC
This sequence comes from Dreissena polymorpha, assembly GCF_020536995.1. Taxonomy (NCBI): domain Eukaryota; kingdom Metazoa; phylum Mollusca; class Bivalvia; order Myida; family Dreissenidae; genus Dreissena; species Dreissena polymorpha. The sequence goes on along the minus strand of NC_068359.1, from coordinate 91,665,663 downwards.
ACGACGATGCCGGTAACCACTGCCAACACCCACACCACGGAACCGCAGACGACGTACACCACGAGGTGGGACGCTGAAACAGTCCAGAAAAATCACGTGATTAGTAACATGTGATAAAAAAGAGCGATTCTTGTTTTACCAAGGCGATTAACTCATGTATGCAGTTTTTTATTAAACATATCGAGAATGCTTAAATACTTTTGGTAATTAGTAGAGAGCAAGCAGGAGACGAACTCAACAATGCCTGTATATATATGGGAATCGTTTATAAAGCAACTGTAACCCAACGTGTATATAGAGATCTGTCGAGGAAAGAGACTCGAATGTACCTCGATATAACACATATTTATGATTTTCCCGAATGTGTACCACCAGATAGGACAGTATGTGAAGATTGATCAAGTGATATGTTTGATGGAACACTTTAACATTTGGTGTCAGTAATAGATGCCTATTAGAAGACATGAACGGCATGTATAATACCAGCAAATGCAAACAAATAGCCATACATGTAAAATAAGTTTGCACTATTGAGCTACTGAAGCCGTTAATTTATATTTTCTTGGGGTTGTATGACATTGAAGGAAACATATGGGTCGTGTTCTGTGAAAAGGGGGTTAAATGCATGTGCGTAAAGTGTCGTCCCAGATTAGCCCTTGCAGTCCGCACAGGCTTATCAATGACGACACTTTCCGCTTTTATGGTATTTTTCGTTTAAGGAAAGTCTCTTCTTAGCAAAAATCAAGTTGAGGCAGAAAGTGTCGTCCCTGATTAGCCTGTGCGGACTGCACAGGCTTATCTGGGATGACACTGTACGCACATGCATTAAACCCCTTTATCAAAGAGCACGGCCCATATTGTTATGCTTGTACACATATCAACACACACTTGTACCAAGGTCTTACTGAAACAAAAGAAGTGGATGGCTTGCTGTTTGTGTGATTTTTTTCCAAAACGTGTTAGATGTTAAATATATTGACATATTGAATAAAGTCGTTATTAAAGTACATGAACTTACAATGTGGTCACGTGCTCGCAGTATTTATGAATGCAAACGAAGACATTTAGTGACGTTCAACATTTTGAATAATTTTAATTGGGCATACAATTTTATAAATAACTCACCATCAGCTTTTGCTACTGGAATAGCTGAAATAATATGGAATAGTTGTTAAATATGTGTTCGCAAAGGAGTGAGACTTTTACCCATTATGCTGATATCAAAGTATGCATGTAAAGAGTATGGATGAACAAAACAACTTTATAATAAAATATACGAGTTCAAAATTTATTCATTAACTACGATATCAATTCAGAGTCTCTTTTCAATCAATGTTCGCCTATTCATCCTTTACGTATTTTCATGTTTACATTCGAAACCACTGTTAAATATATTCTATAACAGAATAAAGAAAGTTGAGATTTACAATCCAGTACAAAATAAATAATTCCATCGCTAAACAAAAGTATTTTGCAGTACAAGAAAGCCAATAAGAATTTGGGACTTACGTATTTGACAGACGAAGTCATGCGGCATACTGCATGTCTCAGTCTGGAACTGCAGCTCCCCAACCTTGTCCTCTACCACCGTGGTGCACCACAGCGGCGTTTCTATGACGTCATCTGCTGGGGTCAAATAGTTATACATACAAGACGCGCTCTAAACGAGACTTCACGTGCTTGCAAAGCTCATTGGCCAGTCATAGACGACACTTTCCGCGTAAACTGGATTTTTGCTAAGACTTTATTTAAACCCATTTATCGATAGAGTGTGATTGCACAGGTAAATCTGGCTCGATTGGTCATGGCCGGCTCGGGTACTACTTAAATGTACCCCGAGTTCTCTTATGTATACTTAAATGTACCCCGGGTACGTAAAATATACTGAACCGTTACCGTTAATTCCAGCTCTTAATTGGTCGTTGTCTGCTCTTTTTTTAAATTAATGATGTTAATATTTATGTCAATTTTCTGTAAAATGGCCAGTATATTAACGAAACATCTCAAGCTTGTTGAGGCAGGTTTTCTTCAAAAAGAATTTTGTTTCGTATTCCGTAGCGTGTTTTACGACATCTGATTTTGGGGTGGGCATAAAACTCGGGTAGTCTTTAATGGCCAGGCACGTGTTCGTTTAGTTTCCGAACATACATATACATATCGTTTGGGTAGTCAACATTCTATGTAATCAATGTTCAATCTATCCTTGAAGAATGTGTATCCAAACTCCGCCTCTCGTGTTATACGGCTTAACAAGCCACTTAATTGATGCATATTTTTGGAACAATGGAGCGTTATGTTCCGTATTTATTGATAGCTAATTGAATCAATAGATTAACCTGCGTATCATATTAAATAACGCACAAACTTTTTTAAACAACCTGGCCTGGCATCATTCAAGCCGCGTACTAGGAAAACTTGCGTAAAGTGTAACCCCAGTTTAGCTGCGCAATCCGCACACGGTCGACACTCCCGCGTTTACGAACTTGCTCGTTTCAATGACATCTATTTCAAACCGAAATCCAATGTAGGCGGTAGGTGTAATCTCCATTTAGCCTGTGAGGACTGCACATGCTATTCTGGGATGTGACTTTTCGCACATGCATTAAGCCAATTGACGTTCACTCACCTGTGTGCCATGTCCAGGACGTGTTCCTGTAGAGCCCCACCCAGTACTCGCTGTGATTGGGCAGTGCCTGGACCGCCGCCATGTTGTTGCTATGGATGTCCGCCAGCGTGCCGCCCTCCTCGCGGCACATTGCGCGCGCCTCCAACCAGGAGCCGGTCTTCCGGCGGGGACTCTTGTACTCTATGATGGTACCCCGTTCGCGATCTGACATATATAAGAATGTAATATGATTTTCAAATTCATTTAGAAACAAAAGCCGTTCGACGTCCAACATTCTAGTTTGTAAAATTATATGTATTTACTTTAACGATATAGTAGAGACCATGTTTTATCCATATCTGAGGCGAAAACAAAAATAATTGGTGCCTTTATTATTATATTTTTTTATTGAAATGTGCCTTTATTAAATTCATATATGGCGAATGGATAGTTTTCTGAAAAAGATGACACTGCGTGAGAACTGATTCAATCAATATTTAGCTTGCTCCAAGAGTATCATTATCCAGGGTAAACGTGATGGAAACCCAAACCCAACAATCGTATTTCCAGTTTTATTAAATTCGAATAATTCGGAATCATAGCTTATTTACTTTAAAAATGCTTGTCATTAACATTTAAAAAGGCGACATGATAGTAAACTAATGGTAATTTACGACATTCTCCATCAAAGAACCTTTGCTGTTATTAATATATTAATTATTATATTAATAATTATAGCGGACGAAGCTTGTACAATCGGTGATAGGTCGTAATGAAGAGTTGTAAAAAGTCATAAAACTAATCACTAATCACATTGGGTTTTATTATGTACTCAAATAACTTATAATAGTTGGCTTCTTGCGCTGTTTTGTAGTTTTAAGTTGTGTGATGCACGTGTGTATAAACTTATATGACGAAAGCTTTACATACTTAGTATTTCAGCAAAACTCAAAAATAGATCAGTCGTAATTGACAAACTAATTATCTTTCAGTTAATGAAAATGCATCACATTACCCTTAAATAAATGTCATATAAGACGACTCTCCTAGCAGACGAACATTGGTGGTACACATGACTTACATATCTTGCAGAGGAAGGGCAGGGTCTTCCGACAGTCGGTGGTGATCCAGACCGGGGTGTCGTGCTTCAGGATATACACGCAGTTTTTCCAGTCGGAGCGACTCATCTCTGCATAAATCACCAGCAGAATTATCATCATAAACATCATCATTATCACCATAATAAACATCGTCATTATCACCATCATAAGCAGCATCATTATCACCATAATAAGCATCATCATTATCACCATCATAAGCAGCATCATACTTATTATCGGTAACTACCTAACGAACTAACAACGCCAACATGATTGTTACAATCGTCATTAAAGTTATCAACACCAATATTATTCTTTTCATTCTCGGACGTGATCTAATACAAAATTAATTGCCTTAAGATTACTGTATAAAGCTACAGCGTCTATCCGCATGGCAGTTTTAATAGCAAGACTCACCATGTACAGTTTGTTCTTGCAATGACGTCTTCTCACTGTCGGTCTCTGAAGTTACAAACGGTTAAAACTCTGAATTACACGCCACATTTGCAGTGCAAAACAAAACACGATATATATGTTTTCTATAGGACCAGAACAGCAGAAACAGGGTGCAAAATAGCCTTATATTGGTAGGTGGCGAACAACTTTAACTTATATTTGTAGCAACATGTACACGTGTATGTGCATGTACAAGTTTGAAACACAAACACGTAGGGATTTATTTTTTGTTGCGAAATCACAGTAACATTAATACCTCGGATCCCCTTGATTCTAACTAGGAAAACAACGAAGCACATGTGCGACAAAGTTTGTCATTTGAAATAATTTTACGCATAAAACAATTCAACGTAGTAAAAACAAAATTAAAATAGAACAACACACATCGGATCGATGAATTTCAAATTGAAATCACTGCATTTATAACATGAAACAGCCCAGTGTGAATATAACAACAACATATAATACACAGTGATGGTAGGACGTGCAAATAGTTTACAGAAAATCTTGAGTATATCAGTGACTTTTAAACGCATGTGCATTTTTTTCTAAATAATCATCCAACAGTTTTATACAAGTACAAATGTACAGCTCACACCTTTAATCGCAAGATACCGTTTCAATCAGCTCTCGTTAGTGACTTGCCATTAATTAAACTTAACGTTTTGCTTCCTAACAATCTTGGCATCGTGCTTAGAGTTACAATAACATTTAAATCAGCGGCATGCAATTATGGAAATACAGCACTATCATAAAGTAGAATAATTTGTATGAAGATGTAACAAATGTCGGCTCCATATTTCTAGTAGCTACATAGACTGCACAGGCTAATCAGGGATGGAACTTAACGCCAAAACTGGATTTTTGCTAAGAAAATACTTTCTGTAAACAGAAAAGATCATAAAAGCGGCAAGTGTTGTCTCTGATAAGCCTGTGCGGACTGCAACGTTAATCTGGGACGACACTTAATACACATGCATCTTTATCCCCTACCTTTAAAACCGTTGACCCCGCCCATGCTGTAAACGGACACGGCTCCCCGGGGCCCTCCGCACATCTCCCCGGGTGCCCCCGGGCACTGCAGGTCGCACTCCCGGGCGTCAAGGGGTACAAGATCCCGTATATCTCTCAGGCAGAAACACATGTGGCCCTGGGGTCAAATTTGATAAAAGTGCCATAATTATTAAGAAACTCTTACTTCAATGTTAGTTAAAACGTTTAGGAAGAATTCTGTTTTATTTGGATATTTTAATACGTAAGAAGTTCATTGAATTTGATTCGCATTCCGTTCTGGTATTATATATAAATTTATTAAACGATGATAAAATGGTTGATCATTATAAATAATGTCTGAACGTATCTCAACCACACGCATGCGTATTCGTAAAACATTTTAATACATTTTATTTACTCGTGCGCTGTGAATAATACGTCTGCCCCTATTTATCTCAATTTTTATGTAACTGTTGTGTTTTCATTATTATAAATAACATAGGTTCGAACCTTCAGCACGGCGTATGTGGATGCCTTGCACACTGTGGAGCACTCGACCGCGTGGTTCATAGCCAGTCTTGACCCGTCCTGACCAGTCAGAAATTCGGCCGAGAAACAACCTACGATGTAAAACGCATGATATCAGTGTACATATCCGAGAGCAAGTGAAATCATAGGCAGGTTCAATAAACAATATAGATGTATAAGTAAAGAACACATTTGTTAAATGAGATTTGCAACCTGATGCACGTACTTGTATTGTCATTCGCCAAATTAAATGTTTGTAATCGAGTAAGCCTCATTCTGAGAAATTTTGGCTTAATAAATGTGCGTAAAGTGTTGTCCCAGATTAGCCTATGCAGTCCGCACAGGCTCATCGGAGATGAAACTCCGCTTTTCTGGAATGTTTCGTTCAAAGAAAGACTCTTCAAAACGAAAATCTATTCTAATCGGAAAGTGTAGTCCCAGACCCTGCTGTAGGACGACACTACGCACTTGCATTGAGGCCATTGACCCTGCTGAAGGACGACACTACGCACTTGCATTGAGGCCATTGACCCTGCTGAAGGACGACACTACGCACTTGCATTGAGGCCATTGACCCTGCTGAAGGACGACACTACGCACTTGCATTGAGGCCATTGACCCTGCTGAAGGACGACACTACGCACTTGCATTGAGGTCATTGACCCTGCTGAAGGACGACACTACACACTTGCATTGAGGCCATTGACCCTGCTGAAGGACGACACTACGCACTTGCATTGAGGCCATTTGCTTTGAACGAGGCTCGAATAATAGAAATTAAAATTCTTACAACACTCAGAAACCCAGTTGAATCTTTGTTCTCTAACATAAATTCACAGGTAGCACACTGGACAACATTTTACAACATATTTGTGACAATAGGCCTACCCGTTTAAATATGTGTTTAATTATTTATATTGAATTGATGAATATATCAATTTTTAGAAGTATAGCTTGAATCTTTGAAATTCGATCTCAACGTTATGGGATAGCGCAGAAAACATTAAGGGAGATAACCCTAATTAATATATGATACTAAAATATTCTACACATTTTCCCCTTGCTTCTCTATCGGATTACAGCATTGGCGTTTAATGTTGATAATCGTATAAAGGCATTATGTAAATACGCTTAAATAGTTGAATTGAAGTATTGAAAATGTAATTTTGTCTTAAAACAACATTAAAATGTATCATAAAAGCTAGACAACGTTATAAGTCTAACACACGAACAAAGTATTTCCTTGCCTTGGCTAGAACCAAAGACTACGGTTTCGAAGGCTTAACGTGCTTTTTGTAGGACCGCTTTTCCAAAAGTATAACACTTATTATATGAAAAGCAGCACACTGTCATTCTTTTAGTGTGAAAATAAAATATCGCATTGCTTGCAAAAGAAAGTCATTGTAATTATTCACATATTTTGTGAAGTTTCTAAAGGCAGAGTGTTATCGCGTAATTCAGTTGTCGTTATCCTTCGTTGGTACGCACGCTTAAACCGTTTATTGCAGTCGCATCAGCAAACTTGACATATCCAAAAATCAGACCACATTCTTCAAAGATTATCGGAAAATATTGTTTATGAAAAAACACACACTGTTTTTATAATATCGGAATAATTGCTATTCGGAACCCATATAAATCATTCTTTTTTATCTAATGTACATGGGGTTCACATACAAATTACCTAAATCCGTGCTTATGTTTTGTCATTCAAACTAAATTGAAGTAATATATTTTTTAAATATAACAACTTTTGTATTATATATATGGAAACAGCAATAGAAGTTGTTTTTACACATCGGTTGAGTTCCAACTTAGGGCTATTCGTGGCCGAGTGGGCTATTTGCACCTTGAAGAATAAATACCTTATAATAATGTATTGATATTTTAACTGTTATATAAACGTTGTGCATGGCGTTCATACCGAATATAACCAATATGTAGACACTAACCTTCCACCCACACCCAGGGCGAGTTTTGCCGATAGGCGGCGGTCCAGACGGCACGTCCGGGGTTCAAGAGGCGCTGCTTCTGAAACTCCACCACGCGCGCATGCGTGTCGAGCACGACCAGCGTCCCGTCACGTGACCTGCAGTCGGCGTCGGCATGCGTCCACGACTTACTGCCGTTGATGAGTTTGTAGGTGAGTTTCGGAGAGTTCGCCCCTATATGGTTGTAGTAATAAAAACTGTTAGTAATACAAGTTTTTTTAAGAACTATTCCTTACATTCCAAACTATGAGGTATGCTTAATAATAGGCACGAAATAATGAAACAATAAGTTTTTGTCAACGCCAGGTTTTTTCCATGGACCAAACATACACAAATAGATGAAACACATGGGATAAAAAAAATTGAAACACTGAAAAATGAGCTAACGCCTGAGTGCGAAATGCGATTGCATTTACGTCTTGTTAGAACCTCTACAGACCGAAAAATGTATGGTCGCTTTACCATAAAACATTTATCAAGAGTTGTAAGAATCTACCATTATACAAGTTTTTACCTGAAATGGTTACTTGAATCAATAACATCACCACAAAAACTTCCAAACGCAGCAGCCATCCCCATTTTGCCATCACGTTTAGATAAAAAGTGTCACTTTGTCGTGTTTTTTTGGTTAGCAACAATAAATCCACTATCGCTGTACCGGTGTTATTATTTTAATTAATATTCGTTTAAACAAAATAACTAGGAAAATCAAAACACGTGATTTGTGACTAATTTCAGGTTGAACTTAACATCAACAACGTCCGTTGTGCCTCAGGGCTATTTAACAAATTAATTTTGATTGGTTGCAGTGAATGTATCGGACATATTAGGGAACACAGTTGACAGGTAATAGTTTCCTTACTTCCTTATTACAGTTATATACGCGTTCGCTTTTGTTTTTAATATCGATGTATAATTTATTTAAATGAAATTTGTGTATTCGCTATGACTTACTGTTGATTGGTCACTTTGTAAAAAACAGATACAAGTAGGCGCTGGTTATGATGTTGTGGCTCATGAGCAAGGGACATTATGTAGGTTTTGTCTTTTAATAATCATAGTGGTATTCAAATCATTATCATCACCATCATCATCATCATCATCATCATCATCATCATCATCATCATCATCATCATCATCATCATCATCATCATCATCATCATCATCATCATCGTCATCACCATCCATAATCATCATCATCATAATCATCATCATCATCATCATCATCATCATCATCATCATCATCATCATCATCATCATCATCATCATCATCATCATCATTATCATTATTATCGTCGTCGTCATAGTCATCATCATCATCATCACCACCACCACCTCCACCGACTCCATCATCATCATCATCATCATCATCATCATCATCATCATAATCATCATCATCGCCATCATTCAATATTATTTGCAAATACTAAAATGAAGACTGGAGACGGACGGACGTTCGGAAGTTGCGTTGCCACTAAGCTCATTTCGTATGGTGAGGTATTCATAAGCGGACTGACGGATAAATACACAGATCGACAGATTGACTGGCGGATCTGTGTCCAAAACGTCGAAAAATGGACACGATAACAAATACATATTAATGTAGTGTAACCGTAAAAACAATAATGTCACACCTTATTGTGTTTTCCATATGTGCAATGCTCTACGGTTTGCAATACCAACTATTATGAGCTTTAACCAAAAATAAAAAAGTTATTAAATTTTACGCAATAGCGGATCGATATTTTGATACATGTTATTTGACCCATGGTTGTTAAAAGTAGTTCAAAAAGCTCGATGCGAATAACGCGAATATAGTAACTTCATGGGTATTGTAAAAAAGTGGAATTACGAAAATATTATTAAAATCACTAGTCCCTATCACTTATGTAAATAGTCGCCGCTCACAGCCCTCGCCACCGATATGAGCCTAGCTCTAGGAAAACGGTGCTTATGCGTCAAGAGTCGTCCCAGGTTACCCTGTGCAATTCGCCCAGGCTCATAAGGGACGACACTTATGATCTCGGTGAGATTTTCGTATAAAGGAGGTCTCTTCTAAACGAAGATCCAGTGTAGGTAAAAGTGCACCTGCATTAGGCCAAATTGAAGGTAAAAGTGCACCTGCATTAGGCCAAATTGAAGGTAAAAGTGCACCTGCATTAGGCCAAATTTGACAAGGGTGTGCAGACACCGAGCCTTAGATTCAAATTACAGATGCGCGGTTAAAAAATGAGTAATTCAGTATGCGAAAAAATAAATACAAATAAAATGGCAGAAAATGGTTGCCATTACAGTTTGCAAATACATGAATTACAATATCATGGGTGAATAATATCTTGGGCGTATGAATTATTTCATGTTGATTTATCATTCAATGATTTTTGCAATAGTCTTCAAAAATACGTTATTTTATTTGAGATTTAAACAATTAAGTTTGAAACAAACATTACAAATCCCAGATTATTAGCCAAAATGGCTACAAAGAAACGTGTTACAATCGGCATATCAGATTCATAGACATAGTCATTCTGCTTATCATGTTTATTTCAACAAACATACAAATACATGAAACGACTAGCTAATAAAAAGGTTGAACATTTTCATTAAACAAAAGCCCATATCAATACAACGTATACTTTGATCCAATGGTTTTCCAACCGTTCTGTTAAAAGTTTTGTTAATTGAAGCATGACGTTTGATTGGTTGTTTGAACTAGGCTTTCTTAAAAGTATAAGCAAACATTGCCATATTTGAAAGTCGTCTTTTATCATGTTCCAATGGTGTTGAAGTTAATAAGAGCATATTGTATAAAAGCGTATTTTCTTTCACTGAACTCGCTCTGATTAACTAATAAGATATTTCCGTATATGTTCTTAAATTACTGAGAATGCAGAATTAACCAACGAAGAGCCAGAAATCACTGGATGTAATCTAGTCGTTTAATTGCATGAAAATGAATATGATATTATTAAGAGACATAATTTAACTCAAACAAATACATATACAATTTTATATTTTAGTTCAAATAACATTTACTACATAATTATCTTAATTTCAATTAATAACAATTGCTTGAGACGAAAGTGATATTGGATATCAACGGTGATTCATTAATTTTCTAGAATGAAGTATCACTTTGTTTTAATGATATTGAACACTGATATAAATATAAAATAAACTCGTAAATTAGTCGTTTTTTTAAATGGGACGTTCCAACAAAACAAATTCAAAATGTGATGAAGCATACATGCATATGTTACAAAAATGTAACAACAATCGTGTGCATTAAAAAATGGAAAGAGGAAAATTCAAGTTGGACTGTACAAAATGTAGTCTGAATAAAAACCATAACCAGTATGTTTTTGAATTGAGCTGACGGGCATGCATACGTAATGTTTTTAGATTTAAATAAACAGCATTTAATCTACAGATTTATAGCCTGCAAAAGAACAGCATTTCGTATCTGGGAAATACTACACAACAATAAATAAGTATCGGATCCTTTGTCCTGTTGTTACTTATTGATTTTACAACCCAGGACAACAGGGTCGTTATCCCACAACATACTAACTTTTGTTTTAAATTAAACTTAAAAGCGCATAGCATAGCAATATTTGCTTTACAACAGGCACTAGTGCATCTTCTGTATCATGCATCATCCCACTTAACTCAGTTTATTTGACTTCCAAGGCCAATGTAATAGGGAAAAGAATCAAAATGCACTTGATGACAATATACTAAATACATAGAAAAAAAGAAAAAAAGTCAACATTGTCTACTTTTACCAAATGATGTTTATATATGACGAAAAAATAAGCAATAGTATCCATTGTATTATTTCAAATCATATGCAGATGCTCAAACATTGCATCAACACCCGAACAAAACATTTTATGTAAATTACCTAATTGCCAATATGTACAAAGGTCTCATTGATAAATTGAATTTAGTCATGCTACCTAGTGGCTAAACACCTCTCGTAAACATTACGACATTATTATACAACCAAGATATAACTACCCAACAAGTTATGTTGTTTAACACATCACGTTATACCATTTATTCATATTGCATTCTTAATTATTATTATTATTTCTGACCTATTGGCATTCGGATTGATGATATATTCACATATATAATTGCAAGTGATCCGGGGCGCTTATTTTCCACGTGCAGCATTATCATCCACACGCTTCATCGGCCAGTGAATCAAACTGAACTCGTCTGTGCCAGTCGCCCTCTGTCTTAATAGTTCTTCCTTTTTAGCAGTGCATGTTTGCTCCCCGTTTACATCATTAAGCTTGTCGTAAACATGAGCAAGCCAACCGTATCCTCTTGGTTTATTTACGCGTTTTACGGTCGAACTTGCGAATTCAATAACTTCTTTGAACATTACTGTTTGATGCCGCCGTTTGTACAAAGCAAATATTCCGGCATACACTTCTAGCATTGTTTCTTCTGAAAAGTATAGATCTCCCTTGCCACTTAGATAATCTTGGTAACGTTCATGACATCGGTACAACACAGGCAGCGCATCGGACATCTTATTGACAAATACAAGGAACGAGGCATAATCGCGACAAAAGTTGTCAAACTGATATGAAAACGACAGCGGAACTTCTGAAGATCCGTAAAAGCCAGCGATATCTTTTTCAAGTACTTCATCAATTCTTTTTATTTCTCGGTCATCTAAAACCAGCCTGATGAGTGGCCTCGACAATTGACCTTGTAGCTGCTTATCGACGAAAGTTGCGAACCAACCCGACTCAAAAGTATTCAGGCCATTGAAGCACCCTTGAATAAAATTTTCAAATGACATGGAGTCCTCACATGTTGCAACAGATAAACGGGATTGGAACGCTTCGTTTATTCCCTCTAAAGCGCAGATATATTGTGCGCTTTTAATGTAACGCTTGGCGATGTCGATCATACATGGTATAAAAGTGTTCAGGGTGATCGACTTTGTGTTTTCAAAATTCTGCGAGTCTTGACATACTTTTTCAAAGGCTTCTACTGTTTCTGGGGACAAGTTGAAATTCTCTCTCATTTGTCGAAACACAACTGATGGTTCTGAACGCATGTTGCCCAAGATTTCCATAACTAACTTGGCTGTTTCTTCGCTTAAGGCTTCAATCATGTTCCACGAAGGTATAAAATAGTTCGGAAGACAACGTGATTTGAAACACAGCATCATATTTTCGATAATCAACATTACGCAAGAAGCAGGATGACTTTGCCAGAACTCCGAAGGACAACGTTCGCAACTAAACAAAAATGGATTAATAAGCCAATCCAAACTAAAAACGTCCAGGTGTTTGAACACCTCAAAACACATACCAAACACTATCAGAAAACAGTACTGTTGATTCATCGAAAGTGCTGTCTGAAACAGGTTTGTTACAGCATCAACAAAACAGAATTTCCACTCCATGTCTGGATCTAAGCTGTTCACGTGTGCCTCCGGAATCAAATGACATCCCTTGGAACATATGTCACGGACGATCTTTTCCGGCGGCCAATCTGAATGTCTTTCTCTGCTTATCCATTCATTTGCCTCTAGAGGCCAAACTGGCCAATGAACAACATAGACTGCACTAATCTGGCCACCATTTCTGGTAGTAAAAACACAGTTGCTTGTATTATAAGTACTTGCGGGTACACATTCCTTGGAACAATGTAACTGTGTATAGCCCACACTGCAGAGTGTTCCATGACCTACAAGACCCCAGCGGTCCAATGAATCACCCAACTTGTTGACATAGAAAATGTTCAAATCTATCATGCGGAACATCGTGCTAGGGTTTTCAGAGTTGTAACAAAACTGAGGATGATATATACCATAGCCAATGCACCCACCGATCATTGGTGTACAGTTGCTGTCTTTTAAGTTCTAAAACGAAAAACAAACACATTTACATTCCCTACATGGTCTTCCGCATAAGAGCCTTTATCTATCTGACTTTTATTTCATAATATATTCTTTTAGTGCTGGCCATCAAATATGTTAGTAAGAGAGCTATGGGCGAAATATTAAACAACTACCAATACGAGTTAAATACAATAAACAAATGCAATGACAATGTGGCGGATTTGTAATCACATGCTTCATAGAACGAAAAACTTCTTATTTTTTTAATGCAGATAACTTCTTCGTGTCTATTTAAGTTACTTCATTTCTTGTTGATAACGTCATTTTGCGAAACGTAACTCATGCGATTAGTAATTGTTCATATATGTCATTAAATATTCAAAATAGTAAATATTCAAAATAGTTCTATTGCATATAAAGATGTGCCAGCACTGTATGTGGACTGTAGCTTAGAGTACTTTTAATAAAATTATTCTTTTTAAACAAGGCGCCTCTGATAAAATATTTAGTTGACTATAACGTCTGTATCATAACATAAAAGTACATTTTATGTAGTTAAAATATCATACCTTTAAAGCTATTTCCGTCCACGTTTGCAACTGTTGAAATGAATGTTCGGCCGCCTCGCTGACCACACCGTTTATTGAAAAGAGTCGTGTAATGAGAAATGAAAATGAACACATTGGCATCCTACTGCTACTGTCCACGTGGTCTTTGATGAACAATTCCACTAAGGCGCGATCTTAAATTGAAAGTGCACTCGTTATATAATGTAACACAATATTGTTTTAGGTTCTATATGTATTTGATTCCTATATCATAGAAAGCTCTCTAGCGTCAAACTTTTCAAAGCACTTTATGTTTGTTTGATGCAAATGGCGGGGTAGTGACTTCATTAGAATGATGCACTTCTTTCCATGTTTAAGTATTTAGAAAAGATTGTATTAAATTGTCAATATGTGTAAACCAGTCCTTAAAGATAGCATATTGTTGCAAAATATTCAGCATGTACTAAAGTTTCGCCTTAATTTTCTTTCTCGACGATAATGGAACACCATTAAATTATATGTATGAATAAGGTTGTTTGTATTAATGTGATCAGTTATACATGACCACAGTCGAGTTCTATTTAAATAGTATATACCATCACTCAATCGTCATATATTACCTTCTTCACTTAATTTCAATTCCTCTGTTGCCATTGTTGGTTGGTCATCGTTCTGAGAGACCACACGGACCACAGCCACATCTTTAATTAAAACATATGAACTGCTCGTTTTAACTATAAAGTAATTTATATAAACGACGAATAGAAATAAATTATATCAACGTTTTGTTCTTTCTGTATTTCATCACCTATTACAAACGTGTTTACTAATGCCCGCATGCTGACACGTGTATGAGATCTGTTTTGACAAATACTGAGGTGAAATCTCGTTGGAGAACATTTTAAAACTTGTTTATTTATAGACAACACTCAAAACAGAATTTAACATTTGAAAGTCATCACATTACTTCAAAATTGGGTCAATGTAGCTTATCAATTGTTTTAGTTTGCCTGTTATAATATCAAGATTATATATACGTCCTTCCATCGTGTTTGCCTGCACAAAATTACAACGCATGACGGGGCACAAACCTCTTTTTCTCAGACTTGTATAATGACTTTCTCCAACCAATCCCAACATAATTTCACGTCTTCCGTCTGGCATTTCTGATGGCTCTAATGTCGTCCATGTGCATGTTTTGCCGTGAGCATTGAGGATTTTAATAGTGCACCCAGTAACGTTGGCCACTGCTCGCAAAACCACGTGATCGCCCCACTCACCATCTTTTATCTGAATTTGAAGATTTTCATACAATTAAAAGAATGATGACAGATGCAAACTATTATATCGAGCGTTGAATACTAAACATGCATTTAATCAGCAGCGGAAGTCTCTGCTGGTCAAAGACATCCGTTGTGTATCATTTTTGTGTGTATGCCAACTGCTCTTTTTGAAGATATCAAAAATGCCTTTATGTAATAAATAGATTATTGAGGAACCATGCCATTGATATGACACTATTGATTGTTTATGAAAACTTTTCTACAAACATACTTTTTGACGCAACCATTTCATCCTTGTTTGTTTTTGTTATTCATTACAAAAGTGACTTATTTTCACAGCAATTCTTCTTTATAAAATGTGATTGTTGTTATTGTTTTTCATATTAAATATTTCATGGCCGAAAAATTAAATACGGTGTTACCATTCTGGGAAGATACGATTCCCATCTCTCTTCCATGAAAGCTTGAAAATGAGTGTTGCTGTCATCAGACAAAAACGGGTGATCTTGTAACCAAAAGACGGCCATTTCACGCAAAGTGCTTGCAGTATACGAAAAATCGTTGTGTGTCTGAAATCGGTAGCATGAACGTGTTTTTTTCTTGCATCAATTACCAATATCATACTAAAAACTTTCTTTTAATGATGATACATTTAAAGCTTTGTTTCGATTAAGACTCAAGATCATACACTTATACGTATTTATATATGTGTCACCTGAAGTTGGTCACAGACAGCTGTGAACATACAATTTCCATCAGGAGGTACGTCGTTAACCTCAAGACCTTGTTTGCGAGCCTCGTGCATCAAACCCTGAATTGACTGGACAAAATCTCCCTGACAATCTGGGTTGCTACATGCTATAACATAAAACAATCATTATCAATAGCATGGTTAGATATCTAGTGGTCAGAAGAAATATATTTTAAGTTTGTTTTTAACTGTCAAATATGTATCAACATAACTTAATATTTAATTAAGCCTGTCATATAATGTACATTCTCCCAACAAGCGCACACAATGAGAAAACCCTATTTACCAATGCATTTACTCTTCTTTGATGACCACATATGTTTCAGTTTGTCAAATGCTCGAGCATAAGCCGCTGATTTGTGTGATACTTCTCTTTCCGCTTGTTTCATAAGCTCCTGCTTATCTTTTTCATTTATTGCTTGGACCACTTCGTTTTGTTGTATAGATGAAACATTTGAGATAGGAACTCTTGTCCTTTTTCTTTTCTTTTTATCCATGATAGATGATACCATCATGCTGTTATTTGCTTTTCCATCGTTGTGTTTCCGTCCTTGTGATTCCCATAGCGCTTTCATTGCTGTTGGAAATTTGTCATAGTGCATCAGGTTTTCATACGAATCGTCATTATCTGTATCGCCTGTTTCTGCATACGCATTTGCATCTGATACGATTTCAGATGAAAGTTTGCGCGAAATCTCGCCAGGTTCATAATCTACCCTTGGAAGTGTTTCTTTGCAGTAAGCTACAGCGTCGGGATTAGTCAAGGAATGCCTTTCGTTTTTATTTTTCCTTTTACCGTCTGTTATTGGTATTAACATATGATTCGTCACTTGTGAAAATTGAGTATTACTAGCGCACTGTTTTGGGGACATTCGTGGTTCTCCATTTATGTCGTTTTTCTTTGTTCCGTTTTTCCCCGAAAGCGGTAGTGTTGTAACAGTTGTTGATATAGTGTTGGTGATCTTTGGTTTTAAGCCAATTTCTACTTTGTCACAATGTTCCTTTTTGGACGAATTTGTCGTTGAAAATGTTCCAGGCGGGCTGTTTAGCACACAAAACACATTTATGGGCGGGGTGGCAAAATAAGGATTTAATTCGCCTATTTCCTTGTGCCTGCTGTACATATCTGAAATTTGATTTTATGTGTGTTCTTTTATTGACGGAATAGCAGAATCAAGTTGATCATTACAGTTCGTATTTATATGTGTTGCTTCACAGAATGCGAGGGTTATCGTTCTTCTCAGATTTAAAAAAGAGAACTGTATGATATCTAATTGAATACCTAGGCCACAATAGATTGCTACTTTAAAGAATATGTTCCAAATTAATCGAAGAATATGTTTATAAAAGACTAATCTCATTCTAAGATTGACCAAATAACGTTAATTCAAATATTTTAGATTCTTAGTAATCTCAACCCAATATTGTGAGACAACCTAATGTTGCTGAAAGATATTCGCCAGTAAATGCCAATGAGAGTTACTATCAAAGCGATGTCTCGAAGTTTATCCATTTTAGTGACTGAACACTTTTACAAATACTTACTCAGTTTGATGAGGCGCTGACAAGCACATGACCTGCGCCCTCGATGGACAGCGGTCAGTTCAAGTTTGGACTTCAGTGCGCAGCAACTTGCACAGAAAACCTTGAAAATAAAGTGATATTAACATTAAAATTACTCTACAATTTTGCTTTATTTCAAGGATTAATGCCCAAACATTTTCTGGTTGTGTTTGAAAAAACTTTGAAATATAGATATATATGTTTTATCATTGCATTACGACATAATAGCAAATAATACAGTATTTCGTTTGATTTTGCGTTCCTGGAGATGCTTAAATTATCATTTAATGTATTTTTACAATACATATTTTGAATACTGATATAATGATTTATAATACGCATATACATGGCATCAAAATACTAATATAGTCTTATAAACGTTCAAAATACCTTATTACATATTGTACAAGAATTTCCATCTAATTCCTCCTCGAGGTTTGTTTCGCATGCGCAGCACACGGTAGAAGTCATGGCGGAGTGTGGACTTCCAGTCTAACACTTTTGATAATGTATTGTCATCACTTGTAAAATCTAAAATGATTTATGTAACAGTGTAAATACAGCTTAACCGATGCACATTTGACACATTTAATTCATTAAAACCATAATAAATTCGTGTTAATTGTTAATAACTACTGCCTTTGAAATAATCTAGTCAATATTAAATATCAATATAAAAATTGGTATTGCGTTTTAAAAAGTACTAAAGTAATAATGCTGATTTAAAATTCACATTAAAAATGCATACTGTTGATTAAAAATTAACACTTCAGTTTGAATCGTCTATTTGATCGTTGTAATTATCGATCAAGCATTACCGCGTAAATCATTATGATAGAACTTAACATACGTTCAAATATTTGTGGTTCTTGTCTTTGGTCCAGATATTATGAAGTATGACTTTGAGACGAATCGATGGTACTGATTCTTAATTATTATGATAGGTTGGAAGCTAACATGGTAAAATAGTAAAATAACAATTTTTCAATATGGAATAGACGCAACTCCGATAACAATATTTCGTCGGTAAACATACATGTAATAAATGTTAATAAATAAATATATACTAAATACCTATTTTATCGATCGACACTCAGTTTCGAAAAGTATCCATATTTTACCTCCAACTCGTGTTTAGATTTAAACTAAAAACGCATGTTAATTTGACAGATAATATACAATGTTCAAGTATTCAGTAAAATGATATGTTTACTCAAATGTTTATATAGGTAACAACGTCTAAATATAACATCAAATATAACTTTAAAGTTGATTTACCTTTTACCGACTGTGAATTTGGAGTTTCTATTTTATATCGAAAGCTGACGTGGTGGAAATACCGACGGAAATTAACTACTACAATTAACTGTATACGATAGGTTTAACCCCGTTCTGTTCTGTTCTTGTTCTCCATTAAAATAGCCTGTTGAAATACGTAGTCGATTCTAAATTTAGATAATTATAATTCGCGATTGATACGGACATTTGAAAATAAACGTATAAAACGACAAGACAAGTTCATTACAATTTCTACTAAAAAAGTGAAGAAACAGTGTTTAAATATTAAAACAGCGAATCTAATGTTCTTATTTCAAATCGAAAGCGCACGGATTGGGATCCCAGCGATTATTTACCCTCGACAGGCGCCGTGTATGGGCAAGCTATTTATAACCTCAACACGCTGGAGTGAATTCCCAGTGACGTTATTCGTGTATCAGTTAGAAAATACAACATGAAATAATCACGAGTAAGCAGTGGGGCCCTTATTTCCAGTCATTCTATTAAAGTCTATTGGTGTAATGTAAACTTCGAAGGTTCAAATTTCATACGGTCAACTGTTTTCCCTGAGGATTTTTCGGCGTAAGCTGCATAAGCCAGCTTTTCACCTTAGCCTGACCTTTGTAAGTGTCCAATAAAATTCCAATAAAATTTCCCGCGGCTAGGTACGAATGAATACACTTCATTTATTCCATTGGCTGATTTGAGTATACCACCAGAACATTGGAAACATATCCGCGTCTTTGTAACACTGTTTTACTGTATGAAACAATTTTATCTCGAATGAAAAGGCTTAATAGATAGAACAGTTTTACACTCAATTCTCGACATCAATACAGTTTGTGCGTACACCTTTTATTTTCAGAGTATTACCAGCGCAAGAGCGTTTATACTTAAAAGGCTATGTTCTCATATTTAGTACTTACTTCCTTATTCCTGTCAACATGTTAACATGTAAAAGTATAAAGAGCAATGGAAGCGAGGCCTCACTTTAAAGCATTGCATTTCAACCCGCGAGGTATATCGGGTCAATTCGCGGACATTCAGAGTTTATATACAGGTCATCACCGGAGTTGGCGGCCAGTAAAATAATCGTTATATAATAAAGACGCTATCCGTGAACTAGGTGACCTGGAATTTTCTTTAGACCAGAAATATGTTAAATGAAGATATTCAGCAATATAATTATGGTATGTAAATAATAGATTCTTAATGTGTTTTCAACAATACAATGATAAATATTATTGTTGATAAATTTAACAATAATTATTCGTCCATATTGCCTAATGTACTAAAGTGATATTATGAGCATGTAACAGTTTATAGGTGTCTATCGCAACCGTTGATTATTTTTGATGTTTCTACTTCATATACACTTATATTAATTAATGCAGCATCATCATACTAAAACAATATACCAGAAAGAGAAAAATAATGCATTTGAATATCAACCGTACTTTCGTTTGACAACTGATCATGCGTTTACGAGTTGAACCTAAATTTAGTTTTAGTGCAGATTTGTTCATACGACACAAAGACACGAAATTGTTTTACGGATCATTTCAGCTTACAGGACTGGGTGGGTCACGTAAGAATATCGAATATAAAATATATTTTTTATAAACAACTGGTAGCAAGGTGAGTTGCAGATAATTAATCAGTAACCACATTTTAACTAACTATTTTGACCTGTTAATTCTTTTCAGCTCAATTCAACAGTGCAAAATGCCCATAATATTACTTTAAGCATTAGCACGATGATAACTGATACTGTTAATAATCGAATCAAATAGCAATGCCCGACAAACCACTAAAACAGGTTTGTTCGAAGAACGCGCCTATAAATACGGATACTTCTCGTGTGGCCGGTTGACTCATATGTTTAAATTTCACTTCCATTCTTCTTTTGGTTTTCTGTTTTGTATCTATAGGTTTATGACCAGCAATATGTTATAATGTAAAATAAGCCGCGAAAACTCCCCGTAACATCCCGTACTGCGTGTGATGCAGCTAAGAACTGCACAGAAAAAGACATTCGCTATCCTTGATCTCATTCATTAAACTATTTACGCCGTATATCTTTTTTAAAGATATTTCTTGTTTTAATTCATTTGTTTTCAATAAATGTTATTGTTATCTGTAAGTATATAATACATGTCGTCTCTAGAATTCTTTATGTAAACTTTCAGACTTCTCTTTGTTCGGCGTAGCTGTATACGCCAGCTTTTCACCTTACCTGACCATTGTAACGGTCCAATAAAATTCAAATAAAATTTCCCGCGGCTAGGTCAGAATGAATACACTTCATTTATCCTATAGGCTGATTTGAGCATACGACCAGAACATTGGAAACATGTCCGCGTCTTTGTAACACTGTTTTACTGCGTGTTCAGCATGAAACAATTTTATCTCTAATGAAAAGGCTTTATAGATAGAACAGTTTTACACTCAATCTCGACATCAATACAGTTTGTGCGTGCACCTTTTATTTTCAGAGAATTACCAGCGCGAGAACATTTTTATTTAAAGGCTATGTTCTCATATTTAGTACTTACTTCAATATTCCTGTCAACATTTTAACATGTAAAAGAGCAGTGGAAACGAGGCCTCACTTTAAAGCATTGATTTCAACCCGCGAGGTATCGGTTTGTGTGAATGTCAGAGTTTATATACAGGTCAGCGCTGCATCTTCACGACTACCAAATAATCGTTATATAATAAAGACGCTATAGCGTGAACTAGGTGAACTGGCATTATCTTTAGACCAAAGATGTTAAATGAAGATATCCAGCGATATAATTATGGTATGCCATTAATAGATTCTTAATGTGTTTTCAACAATACCATGATAAATACTATTTTTAATTAATTTAACAAAAATTATTCCACCATATTGACTAATGCATTAAGCATGGGCGGGATGATTCTCGATACTGTTAATACTCGAATCAAATAGCAATGCCCGACAAACCACTAAAACATGTTTGTTCGAAGAACGCGCGTATAAATATTTAAAATATGTACGGATACTTCGCGTGTTGCCGGTTGACTCATATGTTTTAATTTCACTCTCATTCTTCGTTTGGTTTTCTGTTTTGTATCTATAGGTTTATGACCAGCAATAGGTGATAATGAAAAATAAGCCGCGAAAACTCATCGTAACATCTTTTACTGCGTGTGATGCAGCTAAGAACTGCACAGAAAAAGACATTCGCTATCCTTGATCTCATTCATTGAACATTTTACCGTTCATAAACTCCAACCACAATCAACGCCGTATATATTTTTTTAAAGATATTTCTTGTTAGAAATACAACAAACAATTGGTCAGTAAAATGCACAACTTTTTTCGTTTACGTGTGTTGTATCTGTTGCTGTAGCTCCTTTTTGACGATGCTGGAACAGCGTCGTCCAAGGTTTCATAACCAGTAGAAAATTTCCTCACAATGGCGGCCTATGTAAAAGACCGAGCCAGTCCGATTGAGATAACTCGATTTTTCAGTTACTTCCCTTTTGCATACGCCACTGCGTAGGATCATTGATAACATTCTCCTAACAGAGTTGTCGTTCGTGTTTCAACATTCAACAATGGCCGCCTTAATGAGAGTCTCGATTCAAAACTTTCTTACTGCATACATTGGCTTGTTTCGCTATTTATAAGCTGTCATTAAGGATATATGAATTATTTATTCACTAAATCTCCGCTTATGACAACAATAGTTGGAATTCGAAGGTGTGATATACTCGATGTGAATGAAGGACTTTCTGGATCGTAACATTTGACACGGCAAAACTGGCATACTGATTACTGGTATTTTTAGTTATCAATATAAGTCACATTGTGCTTTATAAATTGTATTCGAGCATTTTGCGACTTATTGAATGACTATGATACCCGATATCAACATTTCATCGGGGAATTGCAGATCACCAAGCGGTCCTGAGATTCAACATTGATTTCAAACTCTTTACTGGTTAGTACTCTTTCTTAGCGTTAGTACTTTTTATCATTTTAAAGTTAAATGAACTGTGTCACAGTAAAAGAGACATTAAGGCGATTGTGGCCAGTTTGGATCTAGATCAGCCAGCAGTCGCTTGAAAGCTGTTTGCTTAAAAGCGTTTTTCTGATAATAACAAATAATTTAATTGAATACTGATTTGACTGCGCTTTTCCTGTGACCTGGCTCAAATAACAGAATTGTCATTAATCAAATTATTTATTTCGAACATTAATCAATTGTTTTTCTTGTCCCTCGGGATCAATGACTCCAGCACTTTCCTGTTGAGAATTGAATACTGGTAAAGGCGATGCTAGGGGGCGTGAGAGATGTTGCACCTTCCAGTATCGCTCGATTGTTCATTGTCGGCTCTGGTACTACTTACATGTACCCCGGGTACTCTTAAGTATACTTACATGTACCCTGGGTACTCTAAGTATATTTACATGTACCCCAGGTACGGTAAATAAACATAATTGTAATCCGTCCATATTAGACTGTACTCTGAGTTGTTTTCGCGCAAAATCCGATGTCGGCGCAACTGATTATCTTAAACACACTTCTCTTCAAAAAACACTGCATCAACATGCTTTTTGAGTATGTGTTCCGATAATATAGAGGCCATTCTACAGAAAATTGACATAAATGTGTATAGATAATTATTACAAAAAAATAGTCGACAACGACTGATTTAAGGTTAAATTTCCCGGGTACATTTTAGTATATTTACCGTACCCAGGATACATGTAAGTATACTTAAGAGTACCAATCAAGCTCCATTATCCCTCATGAACCGACTCAAAAAACCGAGTCGGCAATATTTGACTTTTTTTATGGTTTTATTGCTCTCGAGGGATCGAAAATTTCAGAATCTTCCTAAAACCCCTTGGGTTTGATCCCCAGAAGCGACATTGAAAACTAGCATTCTTTGTTATCTAAAAGGTTGCTAAACCTGATTTACAATGATAATGTGAATTTTCTCTCACATGATGTTCATCAGTCATATTATATAAAAACTTACAGCAGTAGTAAACAACTGGACAATAATTAATGAACGCATCTTTAATTTGTCTTTGACACTTTGATTTTGACATGGCCTAGATTTAAATATGTGACTGGACTTAACCAGCACTCTTGTAACAGAGCTAAAGTTGAAATGTACCATTGAAGATCGCCTAAATCCAGATTTGCTATTATAGACGTGTGGAAAGTTTTAAGGGTGTGACAAGTAAGCAAAAATTGGTCATTACCCAGAGGCCACAACTGATCTATGACTGTATTAAAACAAGACAAATCAGTGCCTGATTTAGATTTCCTTAGATAGTTCAATAAAAACTAATTTCATAAGCCTGTTAACAGTTTAACGGTAATGCTACCAATGTGTCACACCAGGGCCTTGAATTTGAAATCATGCATGGTCATTTCTTCATGAAATCAGGACACAAAATTGTATTTTAAGTCCTTAATTGACCTGGCTATAGTTCTCAGATTATTATAAGCTCAATCAGTATATTTATATCATTATTTATGCTTTGTGTATTGTAAACATATACACAATCATGCAGTTTCATGATAGCAATAAATAATATCAAAGCTACCCATACTATAAAGGTCATTGACAAAGCCTATGGTCAAAATGTGAACACATTGAGTGTAATCGCCCTCTCGTGCCAGCAAAACAACACGTTGACAGGTTGTCATTTTTGACAGTTCTACTTTCACTTTCATTTTGTGATATCAAACTATTAACAATTATGTGGCTGAGAAAAATATCGCCATTGGTTTTTGACGATGCTGGAACAGCGTCGTCCAAGGTTTCATAACCAGTAGAAAAATTTCTTACAATGGCGACCTATGTAAAAGACCGAGCCAGTCCGATTGAGATAACTCGATTTTTCAGTTACTTCCCTTTTGCATTCGCCACTGCGTAGGATATTGCTCGTCATTGATTACATTCTCCTAGCAGAGTTGTCGTTCGTGTTTCGACATTCAACAATGGCCGCCCCCATGAGAGTCTTGAGTCAAAACTTTCGTACTGCATAAATTGGCTTGTTTCGCTATTTAGAAGCTGTCATTTATGATATATGAATTATTTATTCACTAAATCTCCGCTAATAACAACAAAGGATGGAATTCGAAGGATATATTCGATGTGAATGGATCACTTTCTATGGCTACGCCCATGAGAGACTTGATAACACTCGTGTCAAAACTTTCTAACAGCTTAAATCGGCTTGTTTCGCTATTTAGTAATGCAACAATTAATGGAATTCGAAGGATATATTCAATGTGAATGAAGCACTTTCTGGATCTCGACAGTTTGACAAGGCAAAACTGGCATACTGATACTACTGGTATTTTTAGTTATCAATTTAAGTCACATTTTGCTTTATAAATTTTGTTTAAGCATTTTGCGACTTATTGAATGGCTATGATACCCGATATCAACATGTCATATGGGATTTTCATATCACCAAGCTGTCCTGAAATACAACATTGAATACAAACTCTTTAGTCAAATTACTGGTAAGTATGAATTCTTTCTTCACTATTTAAGTAGTTGATGTCATTACAGTCTAAATAATTAGACGTAATTTACCGTTTAGTCCATGTATATTGACCTCATATTTATAGGAGTAGATATTATGTTAAAAGGGGCCTTTTCACAGATTTTGACATGTTTTGAAGTAAGTCATTAAATGCTTTGTATTGATAAATGTAAACATTGGATATTAAAAGCTCCAGTTAAAAATCCTGAATAAAAGTCTTTAAAAAAAAGTAGTCCGCAGCAGGGCTCGAACCAGTGACCCCCTTAGTCCTGGAGTAAAAACGCATTAGCCTGCTCGACTATTCTGGCAAGTATAAATGGTTGACGTATTTTATACCTAGTATAAGCAATCTTCGTAGTTTCACACAATTAAACAACAACAACATAACTCTCCAAATTATTCAATCGTTTCGCGTTGCAACGCTTTATAATTTTTAAATCGTTAAAAGATGCATATAATGGCTATATTAGACCATGGTAAATGTTCAGTATTACTGTTCCTAAAAATAACATAACTAAACTGAAAATTTGCAAATCCGATACAACTTTTTTCAATGTTTGTCAATTTACCAAAACGTGAAAAGATCCCTTTAAAGTTAAATGAACCATATCCCAGTAAAAGAGACATTGAGGCGATTGTGGCCAGTTTAGATCCAGTTCAGCCTGCAGTTGCTTGAAAGCTGTTTGCTTAAGAGCGGTTTCTGACAATGACAAATAGTTTAATTGGATACATATTAGTCTGCCCTTTTCCTGTGACCTGGCTAATTAAATTCAGAAGCCTGGTAACAGTTTAACGTTAATGTTACCAATGTGTCAGACCAGGGCCTGGATTTTGAAATCTAGGACATGCATGGTCAGAAGTATATTAAAGATTATACATTTTTTCAAACACATACAAATGCATACAAATATAAATAGTAAAATGCACCAAGTCAGAAGGCATTTGACTTCGGCTGGTGCCTTGGCACACCAGGTGTTTCGGTTGCAATAGTTTGATGGACTCAGTACTTGGATGTGTAGTTACATTATTTACAGTATATCAAACAGTATTTAGCATGAACCAATGATTTTTTCAAACATAAATTATTGATGTAAAATGCTTGAAGGAATAATATTTAAGGTTTAAGAAGGCATTTTCTTTTTGTTTTAAAGGATATCTTTGAAAATTATATTTTTCATGATTTTTTTGGCAACAAGGGGTAATGCATTTTTAAAAAATGTGATTAATGTTCTGACAAAAAACTGGTACCATGAGTAGCATGAAACAATAATTTTTTTAAACATTTGTAATTGATGAAAAACGATTGCAAAAATAATATCTAAGGTCATATAAAGCATTTTTATACCACCCTTCGAAGAAGAGGGGGTTTATTGCTTTGCACATGTCGGTCGGTCTGTTGGTCTGTCATTCCGTCCACCAGGTGGTTTTCCGCATGATAACTCAGGACGCTTGGGCCTAGGTTCATGAAACTTCATAGGTATATTGATCATGACTCGCAGATGACCCCTATTGATTTTCAGGTCACTAGGTCAAAGGTCAAGGTCACATTGACAAAAAACATATTCACACAATAACTGTCACTACAACGGAGAGCCCATATGGGGGGCATGCATGTTTTACAAACAGCCCTTGTTTATTTTATTTTAATCGGTTACTCTGAAAATTCTATTTATCATGATTTTTTTTTGCAACAAGGTGTTATGAAATTTAAAAAATGTCACAGGATTTTTAGACCAAAACTGTACTATGATAATACTATGATGCACTTCGCCAAAACATTTATAATTATATTGTTTATTCTTGAAAATGTATTTCCCCTATTCACTAAAAATAACACTTTTGATCAGAAAATTCATATATAATGATGTTTACTTTTATTTTCAAGAATCATTATGCCTCTTTTTAGTTGTATTTAGCCACAAGTTCTTGTCAGCCACTTACGGGTTATATGTTGCCTTCCTTTTACTAAATGCAAAATAATTCTACACTTTGAGACATTCATAAAATATTTTATGTCTTTACAACACCGACAGGCTAATTAATTTATATATCAAGTACTTCCATACTAACAGGACCATTCTAGGCGGGCAACCTAGCAACCCTGATTTGTTCATATCTTCCTATCAATATGTTATATGTGTTATGAGTCATTTGTTCGGAGAACATTTAATGTTTGTTATAACTTTTAAATAATTCAATGTTCAAAGTGATATTGTTATTGACCGATAAACCTGATTAAAGGGAATATTTTATTAATTATTTGCATTTTATCTAACATGAGAAATATTTGCCTAAATGTTTTTCAAACTATAGAGAAATCTATATACAATTAATAATTGACGACGTTTAACAAAAAAAAGAAATAGCAAAATGGTTTCCGGATGATAACTCAAGAACGCTTATGCCTAGGATCATGAAACTTCATAGGTACATTGATCATGACTCTAAGATGACCCCTATTAATTTTCAGGTCACTAGGTCAAAGGTCAAGGTCACAGTGTACCGAAATAGTAAAATGGTTTCCGGATGATAACTCAAGAACGCTTATGCCTAGGATCATGAAACTTGATAGGTAGATTGATCATGACTCGCAGTTGACCACTATTGATTTTGAGGTCACTAGGTCAAGGTCACGGTGACCCGAAATAGTAAATGGTTTCCGGATGATAACTCAAGAACGCTTATGCCTAGGATCATGAAACTCCATAGGTTCATTGATCATGACTCCCAGATGAACCCTATTGATTTTCAGGTCACTAGGTCAAGTTCACGGTGACCCGAAATAGTAAAATGGTTTCCGGATGGTAACTCAGAACGCTTATGCCTAGGATCATGAAATTTCATAGATACATTGATCATGACTTGCATAAATTATGACCCAATTTGAGGTCACTAGGTCAAAAGTCAAGGTCACGGTGACCCGAAATAGTTAAATGGTTTCCGGATGATAACTCAAGAACGCTTATGCCTAGGATCATGAAACTTCATAAATACATTAATCATGACTCGCAGATGATCCCTATTTAATTTCAGGTCACTATGTCAAAGGTCAAGGTCACGGTGACCCTAAATAGTAAAATGGTTTCAGGATGATAACTCAAGAACGTTTATGCCTAGGATCATGAAACTGTATAGGTACATTGATCATGACTCGCAGATGACCCCTAATGATTTTCAGGTCACTATTTCAAAGGTCAAGGTCACAGTTACTCAACTTTGAAAAATGGTTTCCAAATGATAAGTCAAGAATGCTTACGCCTATGATCATGAAACTTCTTAGGTACATTGATCATGACTCGCAGATGACCCCTATGAGTTATAGATCACTAGGTCAAAGGTCAAGGTCACGATGACTTGACTCAGTAAAATGGTTTCCGGATGATAACACAAGAAAGCTTATGCCTAGGATCATGAAACTTCATAGGTACATTGATCATGACTCGCAGATGACCCCTATTGATGTTCAGGTCATTATGTCAAAGGTCAAGGTCACAGTGAGTCAAAACAGTTTAATGATTTCCAGATGATAACTCAAGAATGCCTACGTCTAGGATCATGAAAATTCATTGGTACATTGATCATGACTTGCAGATTACCCCTATTGATGTTTAGGTCACTAGGTCAAATGTCAAGGTCAAAGTGACTCAAAGCAGTAAAATAGTATCCAGATGATATCTCAAAAATGCTTACGCCTAGGACCATTAAACTTTATAGGTACATTGATCATGACTGGTATATAACCCTTATTGATTTTCATATCACTTGGTCAAAGGTCAAGGTCACAGTGACTCATAACAGTAAAAAGGTTTCCTGATGATAACTCAAGAAAAGCAAGGCCTAGGATCATGAAACTTCATAGGTAACTTGATCATGACTGGCAGATAATCCCTATTGATTTTCAGGTTACTAGGTCAAATGTCAAGGTCACAGTTACAAAAAATGTATTCACACAATGGCTACCACTACAACTTACAGCCCATATGGAGGCATGCATGTTTTACAAACAACCCTTGTTTGTCTTATGTTGGTAAATGTTCATCTCTGTCAATTTTAGGTTAAGTTTGAAAGTAGGTCATATGTGGTCCAAACTAGGTCAACAAACCAAATCACAGAAAAAGTTAGTGAACAATCCAGAGGTCACATTGTTTTTCCAGATCTTCATGAAAATTGGACAGAATTGAATGTTATCTCGATGTAATAAAGTTTCAGTTTGAAAGTTGGTAGTTTGTCAAAAACTAGGTCATTAGGTCAAAATATAGAAAACTTCCTTTACCTTTCTACAGGTCACATTATCTTCCTGATTTTCATGAAAATTGCTTACAATGTCCATCTTAATCAAATCAAAAGCTGAATTTGCAAGTTGGTCCTGGCAGGCTAAAGCTAGGTTACAACTAAGTCAAATCATACACATGTTTTTGACACTATAGAAGGAGTTTTGGGTGAGCGATACAGGTCTATCTTGTTTTAGAACAGCCTGTAGTAAGAAAGGGAAGGTATTGTGTTTGTTTCAAAAGTCACATTTTATTGTTATTGGAAGTAACTGAGCAATTATATGATGTCATAGTTTTGGTTATTTTGCTCACTTGTTATGATGTGACAAGGTGAGCTTTTGTTATCACTCTTTGTTGTATTTTATCCAAAGTTTATTGTGAACACATAAGATAATTTGGGTGTCACCTCTTTGCCAGATTCTTATGAAACTAGTCACCTCAATGTCATTTTTGTTTTCATATTTTATCAAAAATTAGGGAACAAGGTCAAATATAAGAAAAGGTCTGTTAATACTTTAGTGGTCACATTCTCTCTCTGATCCACTTGTAAATTGGTTAGAACATTATTTTAAATGATTTCAAAGTCAAGCATGAAAGTAGCATATTTAACATTTAGGTCACAAGGTCTAGTCTCAGTGATTAACAGGTCACGTTCCAAAGTGGGTCATGTGCTTCCAAGCAGTTGATCAATAACTAAAATCATTAAAATCCATGTTAAAACTTACATTTTTTTACCTGATCTTCATGGCAGTTGATCAGAATGTTCAAATAAATAAAAGTAGGATCGTGGTAACAAGACTCAACTAGATCGGATAGACGCAAATAGTTTGTTCATACTCACAATGCCTTTTTTCTAGATCTTCATGAAAAATTAGTTAACACCACTAGGAAACAATCAGTTTCAGATGAGCCACATTGTGCTGTTAAAGCTATCTATGTATAGTATAGATTGTTACAAAACCTTGTTTATCAATAAAAATAAATGAAAAAAAATGACTTTCTAAAACTTGTAGTCTTGGATGATATATTCATCAATTTGTAATCTACGACAATCTTTTGAGAAGAAAAACAAAGTTTGATAATTATTATACCCCAACATACTGTGATTGGGGGCTAGCACAGGAATTCTCAATTATGTTCCTCGAAAAATAATGGGTAAGCATATTGTTGCTGTTTTATCCAGTTGTCTGGACCATTTCTCCCAAAAGAATTTTAAGTTCAAATATGAGATATTTAGGTAAATAAATTTCATTGAACTGATTGAAGGTATGCAGTGTCCAAGAACGAAAACGATTGCACCTCAACCATTAACTATTGGCCTGCGGATAAATGACAAGCAATAAAAATGACAAAATTGCGGTGATGTAGATTATCTTAAATGGATGCTTATTTATGTTATGCTTTCCGGTGATTTATACAGAAATATCAGTGAAATAAACTGGTATTTCACTTTTTTAAACAGTGAAAAATAACAGTGAAAATATCGATATTTTTCGCATTTTTTCTGGGAAAATCGATATTCCACCGAATCCAACAAATATCCTCTATATATCCATCCTTTTCAAAAGCATCGTCACACCAGTACTTTCAGTACTTTGATTGAAAAGCGTGGGGATATTGTGGTTATCTCCGTCGTCCGTCCTGGTCACTATCTCCTCCTACACTATAAGCACTAGAACCTGGAAACTTACACGATTGGTAGCTATGAGCATATGTGCGACCCTGCACTATTTTTTTTTCATAAAATTTTATTCAATTATATCCTGGGGTGTAGAGTGCCCCAGGTACCCGCTTAATGAACCTTAATATGTAATAACAAATATAGGTGACTTGGTATGTTTTCTTGATTAACAGGAAAAGTAATTATATTATTAAAATAAAAGCAGTCTTTGTACGTCTGCACGTTTAAGTTCTATACAGTCTTTATTCACGTCTGCACGTTTGAATAGTAATTACATGTAAAAGCGATAGAAAAACTGAGCAAATTGAAAGTTTTAACAAAAAATAGTCACCTTCCTAAATTAAAGCGGGTCTTAATTAGTAGTTAGTATTGAGTTTATATTTGTGCTTAAGTTAGTAAAATAGTATTGTATTCACACTTCCTTATTAATTGTAAGGAATAACAAAAGAAACAAAAAACATATAACATTTTGGAATTTTGATCTGACCCCTGGGTCAAAAGTAATGGGGTTTTGGGTGGGGCCGGGTCAGAGATTTTCACTCATTTTTTATTATTTTATGTACTTTGACATTGGCCATAACTTTTGCAATATTGAAGATAGCAACTTGATAATTGGCATGCATGTGTATCTCATGGAGCTGAACATTTTGAGTGGTGAAAGGTCAATGTCATCCTTCAAGGTCAAAGTTAAAAAAATCCAAGGGAAGTAATAAGCTTTATAGGGAGGTAATTCATGAACCTGCCTAATGATTTTTTTAAATAAATCAAAGCGGCTGTTTTATGTTATTTTACATTAACTTCTTCATTTCTACACCGATTTACTTCCAATTGATACTAAACATCTCAAATGAAAATACGGTCAATCTCAACTATGCATGGTCCCATTACCAACACTGGGGCGCTCTCTGGGTCAAACATGCGGCGTGGGGATACTCGTCGGCCTCTGCCGAGCCATTTCTAGTTGTACTTACCTCGTATGTTTAGTTGACACCTGTCATTTTTGTATCAGGTGTTTTGGGAGAATTAATGTATAAATAATCTTTACACAAGTTATGTTGACGTCCGTTTCATTCTGAGCTAAACCATCCGGAAATCTATAAGGCAGTCAATTTTGTATTCCTTGTTCGCATTTTTAACTTCCGGTTGAATGTAAACATACGGAGTGAAATTTATAATTTTTAAGGACTTGTTCACAGTTTCAAATTGTACGTTCGATAAAGCAACAAATATTAAAGGTTCACAACAGAAAATAGGCGAAATAACGAATAACACATATTGAATTTATCAGTTCGTTTATGAATAATCGTCAGAAGAAATCAGGAAAATAACGAAGCGTTAAAAAAAATACGAGGATTATTTACGTGTTTTTAAACACACAATGTTAATTTCAAACGAATTAATGATCCAGTGTTAACGTGATAGGTGTTCGATTTTGCTTCAAACGGTAATGAAACCGAATCCATTACTTTACCTTGCGGGAAAGTATTAAAAACATTATCTCTACATTATTGTGTTTCTAACGAAACGCGAATAATTTTCTTGTAGGCTATTCATACATATAATTATTATCTTTACATTATTTTTTTCTTGTTCGTAGATTCTATACATACTCTCTAACCAACTAAAATGACATTCTTGTAATACAAGAATTTTCTTGAAAATGTTTCTGCGTTCTGAGAACGTTTTCTATGGTATATAATAATCAGTCCTCAAAATGTAGTACATAGTATATTTATCCGAATTAACCGATAAAAGGAACAAAAACTTGAATCACAACTTTAACACAATGGATTAATAATTTTCACCTCTATACAAATTGGCGGGTGATAAAGGTCACTGAGGTCTTTGATAAATTAAAACAAAAGTATTTTACCATTCAGGTTAGGTTTGGATAATAAACATGGAGTGACAACGGAATTTAACCTAAAATAATATTCCGTCAAGTAATAAATAACCGATCTCAAAATAAAAATAGAAGTGTTAAGCATTGTTAAAGATGACTGCACTATCATAATGCTCCGCGAATTCTGGGACGAGGGGCATATAGTAACCGCTTTTCCGTTCGTCCAAATTCTTATTTTCATAAAATTGAGTTTGAATTGGTCTGAAACGAATTTCATCCGAATTCTGCCAATCGTTTCTGCACTACTCGAGTTCCGTCTGTCAGTGCGACATCCATTCTTTTCCGCGGGAGTTCTCAAACGCTAATGTTTTGACTTTGATGAAACTTGATGTTATAGCATCCCTTTTTGGTAAACATTTGCATCCGTGTTAGGTGGTCCCCGTCAATGATTGTTTAGTTTGTTATTTCTCTTTGATCTCTGACACTTAAGATCGGAATTGTATGAAACTTGATATGCAGGATCCTCAAAGGGTGGAGATGCGCACGAGTTATTGTCTTTTGATTATAATTGTTTCATTTTTCTAATGGATGTTTCGTTTTCGCGAGATCTCATGAATTGATGATATAATTTTACTGAATTTGATTTAAATGCTCACTTCTTTTAGCGTGGTCAAGCGCATATTGTCGTGTTGTTTTGCCCAATTTATTTTTCAGGGATTTATTGCCCTTTGGCCATTTGAATTATAATTACCTTTATCTCTTGATCTCACTTATGATTGTGTGACACTTCAATGGCAGCATCCCTATCGGGTCTGCATGCGTTTACTTTGAAGTTGTTTCGTTCACATCATTTTTCAGACTATTGCTCTTTAATACATTTTATAGCATGTTCTTATGAAATTTGTCATCTATTAAAGGTGTAACAAACTAATGATTCGCATTGGATTAAATTGTCCATGCAATATCTCTACAGAATGAACATCCGCATACTGTCATGTCGCTCCACTCCAATGAGTTTTCAGAGAGACTCATATCTGTTTAGACAACTGTTTTTCGTGCTGTAATAATTCTTATATATATATTATTCCAAAATAAGTGTTTAATTAAGTAAATGCAAGACAAAATTTATCGAAAAAGCGCTTTAAATATGATATGTTAATTTCGTTTGATCGACTACGGGATAAAGCTATATCCTTTATTTCTTTGTCAAAAACAATATTGTACCTTGTACTACGAGTTGTGGCAATAATGTCGTATTTGACGTCATTTAAATAAACACAATTACTCACTTTTTATAACAAAACATATTTGTATTGCTTTATTGTTTTGTGCAACGTTTTAAATTATAAAACAATTGAATATGACGTATGCATATAAATAAAGTGCATTCCTATTCAAATGTTTACATTAATTTCACATCATCAATGTAAGTATGCAACAGGCTGTTTTAGCTAATTGCAAAGCACCACACAGAGAATATAATAGTCTTATACCACAGTATTACTGCATACATATAAATGGACCGTGCTCTGTGAAAAGGGGGTTTAATGCATGTGCATAATGTTCACACAGGCTAATAAAGGACGAAACTTTCTGTTTTTATTATATTTTCTGTGTAAATAAAGAATCCTCTAAGCAAAAATCCAGTTAAAGTGGAGAGTGTTGTCACTGATTAGCCTGTGCATTAACGCACGTGCATTAACCCCCCCCCCCCTTTTTACAGAAAACGGCCCAAATGCAAAATTATAAAGAAATCGATACACTCGCCCGTGACATTAAGTGAAACAATATTGTACATTTTTGACATATACAAAATACCATTGAAAAAAAACAACTTTTTCATTCCGAATCGGATTTCAATATAAAGCGTCCTGTATAGAAATTTGACATTTGCCAGGGATACTCAATAAGCATTAAGACACATTGACTAGCTATAAAACAAATCAAACTGTACAATAATTGCATACATATTGTAACACAATAGATTTACATGAAAACGATAGTAACGGTAAATTAAATAAAGTGCATATTAAGCAATATATAGACGGGTAGGAGACTTGAGGAATATCAAACACAATTAACAGTGGATGTTTTTTTGTTTTCATGTGACTGAAATTTAATTAAAACATCAAATGAAATATAATATTGGAAACTGTTATCACATCTTTCATATATGTGAGAAAAAAGCGTAAATTATTATACAAATTCACATATTTTTCACAGCCCCATAACTTTTTTCTCTATTCCATTTCACGTTGAAAATGTTCAAGATATGCATTATTCAAAAACACGCAATCGATTGAAGTACAACAAAATAAAGAAAATAAAATTACTAATTTCTTTGTGAATTCGTATCCTCTAATAAATCGTTGTTTTCCTTGGTTCTTTGTCCTATTTAGTTTGTTCACGCGAGTAGAAATTTGTTATTTTTCTTGACAAAGTTATTGTGCATACAAAACAAAATATAAATGCGTGCATGCATTGTTCGTACACAGTTTTCACTGTCTGTTATTGAAACAGACTCACATAATGTAATGCATAGGCCAACGCATCAAGCTTGCCGCATTATTTTCAGGTCTATTTCCAGGCAATTGTTGGAGCAGTTCTTCCCTCTTTTCTTCATTTGTCTTGACCTCATTTTCATTCTTGAACATTCGGTGCACGTGTGCGAGCCATGTGTACCCTCTCGATTGGTTAACACGAGCCACGGTTGAGCTGGCGTCCTCTAATATTTCTCTAAAAACATCCGTGTGTTGCTGCCGTTTGTGTAAGGCAAAAATTCCTGAATATACAGCCAACATCGTTTCGTCAGAAAATTTGTGAAAATCTTCCCCAATCTTTAAATAATGTTGATATCGTTTATGACAATCGTACAAAATTGGAAGCGCATCCGAAACCTTGTGAACCAATACTAGAAACATTGCATAATCATGACAAAAGTTGTCAAAGTGGATTGCCATGGAGACAGGGACTTCCGATGGCCCATAGTAGCCGCTAATGTCTTTTTCAAGTATTTCGCAGATTTTTTTCATTGGACATCCTTCCATGACTTGTTGGATTAGAGTCCTTGACAATTGACCTTGCAGCTGCTTATCAACGTATGTGGCAAACCAAATCTTTCCAGTAGTGGTCAAGCCACTGAAACATTCTTGTATAAAAATTTCATAAGACATTGCATCTTCACATGTTGCTACAGAGAGACGGGTTTGGTAGGCTTCATTCATCGATTCCAGGGCAAGATCGTAGCAGCCTTTGTTTATATTGTACTTGGCGATGTCTATCATGCATGGGACAAACACATTGAGGGTTGTTATCTTGCTGCCAAGAAACTGTTCCGAAGCTGTTTTGACTTTGTTATATGTAGTTTCTGCATCAGGAATAGCTTTGAAATTCTCGTCCAGTTGCCGAAGTACAAGTAATGGTTCCGCTCGTAGATTCTCTAAACTTCC
Source organism: Dreissena polymorpha (assembly GCF_020536995.1). Classification (NCBI taxonomy): domain Eukaryota; kingdom Metazoa; phylum Mollusca; class Bivalvia; order Myida; family Dreissenidae; genus Dreissena; species Dreissena polymorpha. The sequence goes on along the minus strand of NC_068359.1, from coordinate 91,628,907 downwards.
AACAACTGCACTAATGTCAAAGTCATCCAATGTTCCAATCATATTCCATGCAGGAATGAAATAGTTTGGGAGATGCTTTAAAGTAAAGCATCGCCGAATTTCATCAATAATCATAGTTACACACGCGCCATAATTGCTTTCCCAGAATTCAGAAGGGCATCGTTCACAACAATACAAAAATGGATTGATAATCCACTCTAATTTGAAATATAGCAGAGAATTCAATACTTCAAAACACATTCCGTTTGCAACGAGAAAACAATATTTCTGATGCACGGACATCGCATTTCGAAACAGTGCTGTCTGTGCAGTTGCGAAACAGAACTTCCACTCTTTGAACGGCTCAGTGCTGCTGACATGGGCTTCTGGAATCAAATGGCAACCTAAGGAAGAAATATCATGTATAACCTCTTCCGGTGGCCAGCTCACGTACCGTACCCGTTTAATCCATTCCGATGCCTCTTCAGGCCAGTAAGGCCAGTGCATTACGTAAAATGCATCCACATGGTTGTTGTCATCTGTCGGTATAGTAAATGTGTAAACACTAAATTTTTCACTTAATTCATATTCATTTTTATCATTATGAACGTATGTGTGACCTGCAGAACATATTGTCCCATGCCCTACCAATTTGCAATTTACTCTTTCGGGTGGTGGGCATTCGTAAAGTATCGTCAAATCCATCCAATTGTACTTTACATCAGGGTGTTCATAAAACGTGCAAAGAGTACTACTGTATATTCCATCAGCAATGGAACCAGTTATGACCGTTGGGTAATGTCCTCTATACTGCTGCCACTTAAACGAAAAATAAGAGGATAATTATTAACATTTCAAACAATACGCGACGCTAAAGTTATTGACACTTTAAATAGCATGCAATTTTTTAATACTGTATATCCATCAAGACCTATTTTGAAGTTCATCATAATAATAGCTATTAAGAGGAATAATTTAAGGTGCAACGTCACAGATATGACTGATGAAATATCAAGAAATATATTATTTCAAATACATGAAACAAGATAGTATTAATAGAAATGCGTTATATTACCATGTTTAAATATTATAAACGTTAAATCTCCTTGGATTGGTTAATTCGACGCAATTGTTGAAATCCATTTCAAAAGCCGCTCAAGACGCTATAGAGCTTTTTATAAATCTTGAGTTGTTTTTGTGAAATTAGGAAGTTGGTGTTACTAGCAAAACAAGTTCACTTCTTAAAACGATTTTGTTTTTAAATAATACGTTCAAATGTACAAAACATTGTGTAAAATCGTGTAGCGTTCTACTCTCACACAGAGGACCCGGGTTATCCCTCTTACGAGCTTTATAATGATGTTGAAACATGTGCACTTAATTTTCGGTAAATTGTATAAGTTAATGAAGAAAAGTATAAATTACAATAAAAGAAACATGATTATAAGCTGATATAAGTTTATTTGTATGTACATTATCTGAATAGCGTTGTTTGATGATTGAATAACAAACATTGAACATTGCAACAACTAAATAAAACAATAGAAACAGTATTTCAAAAGAAGTATTGAACTAGAATATAATTCTAGTGGAAAAAAAACATGCACGAAGACGTCGTCTTACATATAATGTTTTTAACTCACCGCGTTTGCATTCTGCGTCCACTTTTGTAAGGAAGACGATGACAAACGCGCCGCCCCACCCACCAATGTCTTCACAGGAAGAACACTTGTCATCAGAAATGACAGACAACACATCGGGATCTTACTTTCAATGTCCACGTGGTCTTTCAAAAACGATGCCACAATTGTGTGATCTAATTGCATATAAGAATGAAAACATTGACAGCACAACTGCAGAATAATATTATGAAACCACATATGCTGCAATAAATGTTCAGTTGAAATTAACGTAACATGATTATGTTTAACTGTTCATTTCATGGACAGGTTATGCATTTACCTTTAAACACATGTATATTGTGTTTTGAAGTATTGATGGATTGTTTACGTAAATCAAAGAAAACACACGTGATTACTATACCACCATTGTATGCCAGTTTAATGGGGCTTATTAAATATGTGACAATTTTGTTAAAACATCAAACAGATATAACGTTTACAGATTCAAAATAGCACTTGTGACGTACAATTCTTGTCATATGCTATTAATTTACGTATAAGCGTTTTACACACCTTCATCGCCTGTTACTTTGTCAGTAACCAGCAAAATTGATTTTTCGTCTATTAATTCAGCGGATACATTCTCCTCTGGACTATCTGTGTTTGAAATATATCGTGTAAGTATTAGTTTCACAAAATACGAACATAATCTGAAAACGTTTTAAGCAATTGCATGATACGAACAAAGAGGAAACCTTGGAAATCGACCAATTGCTGATTCAGTTAATATAATTATATAAGTATAAGATTAAGCGCGTGAGTATACAGTCTGAATCACGCAAGTGGAAATTCGATATACGTGATATACATAAAAATGAAGAGAGAGCTCATACCATTATGTCTAAGACTTGTGTAATGACTTTCTCCGACATGTCCCAATAATATAGCAGGTATTTGTTCCGGCTGTTTTGATGATGGTTCCACTGATGTCCAAGAAGATGTTTTGCCATTCACACTCAAAATTTTGATTTTCCGTCCAGTTATGTTAGCGACAGCCCTCAAAATTACATGATCGCCCCATTCGCCCTCTTTAATCTGAATACAAATACACAATGAGTCTCGTTCTAGAAAAACTGGACTGAATAAATGTGCGTGAATGGTCGTCAAACTGGACTGAATGAATGTGCTTGAATTGTCGTCAAACTGGACTGAATGAATGTGCCTGAATTGTCGTCTGGACTGAATGAATGTGCGTGAATTGTCGTCAAAGATTAGCCTGTGCAGGCTTATCCGCGACAACACTTTCCGATTTTACGGATTTATTTGTTAACGTGAGGTCTCTTCTAAACGAAAATCCAGTCTAAGCGGAAAGTGTCGTCCCTGATTAGCCTGTGTGGACTGCTGTTTCCCGTACATGCGTTAAGCCCGGTTATCCTAGAGCGAGGCTCATATGATAATGAACTGGTCGCAGGTGATCGTTTGCATTACTTTTCACATAAATTAGACTATGACGCAGTCTTAAACGATAACACACTTTTTTTTAATATTAATCTGATATCCAGTTGCTTGGAAACCAGCATTAAGCTTCTGTGCTTTAGTCTTGTTCTTTTAACAAATGTTTTTGTTGAAACTTGTTTAGATATCGATAACATAAAATTACTTCGGAATAGTATTAATGGCATTTTAATTTTAAATTTGATCAACAACTTATCAGGAAATTAAATAGCTCTTCAATACATGAAGTTAAAGGACTTTTTGCAGATCTATATTACATGGCCCAACCCTAACCCTAAAAACTGTGCTTGTCTAATTAGTTGTAAACTGATCACCAATAATAATAAACGCGATCTTTCCCTGAAAAGTAAAAAGGATCTACATATACCCATGTGACACAGTGGGCAAACAAATATTGCGAAATATCAGTGATTAGAAGTTTGTAAGTTTTCTTTACAGAGCTTCTATTATCTTGTCCCCGAATATATACAGTAAATGAAACGAATTGTAGATCAATTCCAAACAGGTCCATGCTTAAAACTTGCGATAACGTGTCATTTTTGTACCTAATTTAGTTATAAATGTAAATTCCAGCACAATTCTTCATATAACACCATTTCAAACGTAAAAATACGCTGAGCATCCTAAAATAAATTATCGACTTTTGATCCATTCAATTTTATATAAAAATCATCCCTTTAATGTAATCCTCAGTACATCGAACATGTTTAAAGACATTTTAAAGGAACGGAAATACATTTCAATTGACGTGCATTATGTTTATTTCTCTAAACACTATTTCGATTGTAAGAAACCAATTTAATTATGGTATACAGGGTGCTGGATCACGTGACTTTGTGGGAACCGGTAAATGTCGCTTTTTTTCGAATAACTTTTTTAAACAATGTTCTTAAGAATTTCAACTAGTGCAAAAAGACAGATCTTTTATGCTGCTTATGACTTTGCGAAATTTATCAGAATTATGTCTTTTATGCACTAAAGAATTTTGCAAATGAATTTCAACAACTTCAGATATTTGTAAAAATTAAGTTCCTAACGGTGTGTTTACATTCTGTCATGCCCGTGTGTAAACCCCTTTGATTCTGCACTCTGGTTAAGCTTAAAAACTTTAATAAGTACGCGACTTACTCAATGAATCTCAAGCTATCGGCTGTATCGATTCTATATGCTTAATAAACATTACCATCATGTGTTGTAACTTATTCATACATCATTCAATGCAAATGGATGTGATAGATAGGGCAGTATTTAATTCTTACTGTTAGAGCGACATGCCAATCGACAAAAACGATTGTCAAAGTGGTTCCTAATTTCATTTACCCTCTGCCTACTGGAAATGAAAATATGTATTTTCCATTTGTTGCAATATTCGTTTATAAGTGTAAATACAATTTACCATTCTTTGTAGATATGAGTCCCAGTTCTCGGTCATGAATGCTTGGAAATGGGTGTTGCTGTCATCAGAACAGTAAGGATTTTCTTGTAACCAGAAGACGGCTGTTTCTCTTAGCGTTCTCGCAGTGTATTCTAAATCGTTGTATGTCTGAAATATAATATAAATAAATATGAATGCCATAACTGTTAGTTTCATGGACACTTCAAAGCATTGACTAAATTTTAGTACCGCATAAATATAACTTAATTCTGCAGAAATAATCGTATTTAAGCGTTATTAATAACGCAATCCGTATTATTTAAACGCTAAACAAAACAACTTTTAGTCTCATACCTAATTGCGACCCACAGTTCGGGTTTACTAGCTTTACTTATAGTTTTAGTTAAATTAGTTTTAACTAAATTGAATATAAACGGCAATATACTGGGCAAAGCATATTTGGTAGTGAATTGGTAGTGAAACACAACAACAGTACTCTGCTAAAGAATGATGAAAATATATGAACGCTTATTTGTCTGAAGTTATGCTTTTTAATTCTTTGTTAACAGTATAACACCTGTAGCTGGTCGCACACGGCAGTGAACATGCAGTTGCCATCAGGAGGTACGTCGTTTACCACCAGGCCTTGTTTACGAGCCTCATGCATCAAACCCTGAATGTTCTGGGTGAAATCACCTTGGCAGTCAGGGTTTCCGCACACTGCAAAATGTTTTATTACCGTAACAATCATGCCCTATATCGGTATTGTAATTAAATCAAGAAACCATAACATCGACCGCCCATCCACAAGCCAAACAGCCAACCCCCAACCGTCTGCACGTGCGCTAATCCGTTCTTTTGTCCTTATATATGTTTGTCCGTCTGTCCGTCTCTCTGTCTGTCAGTCCGTCTGTCGACCGTTCGTTCGGTTCGTCCGTCCGTCCGCCCGCATACCCGTCCTTCCGTCAGTCCGTCTTTCTGTATGTCCGTTTCATGTCTGTCTGTCAGTCCGTCCGTGGGTCGTTCGGTCGGACCGTCAGCCCGTCCGTCCGTCTGTCTGTCTGTTCAGATCCAGTTTAGAACTATCAGTTAAGCTTACAAAAACGCGTATTACACATACCGATGCATTTAATCTTTTTCGACGATTGCTGCGTACGAAGTGCATCAAAAGCTCGGGCGTACGTCTCCGATCTTTCTGACACATCTCGCTCTGCCTTTAGCATGAAATCCGGTTTGCCTTCAAAATGTACACTTTGTTGTGATAGGACGTCGTGTTCACGTCGTGAATCGTTTGATTGTAAAGAAAATTCATTTGTAGATACATTTTCGGTTGATTGAATACTTGCGTTGCCATGGTGTCGACTTTTTCTGTTTTGTTTTATAATAATTGCGATATTTATATCACCATCTTTCTGCTCGGGGTGTCTCTTTCCTTGAGAAATCAAAAAAGCTTTCACTGCGGTAGGCAAATCACGTTCGTCCACATCATCTCCGTCATCGGAATTTGTACTTTTATCCAAATCATGTGTTTCCGATATGCTTTTTGAAAACTCCCGAGAATGCGCAAGTACTTTTGCCTGAGTTTTGTCAGTATTCACTGACACACGTTTGTCGTTGGTAGGCAAATGTGTATATTTATGCGTTCTTTCTTCTTTGTATGTTGTTGGAGAATTAAGTGTGCTCTGTGACGATTCAAAACCGTTTTCCAGATTAGAAGAAGGCAAGTTATCATCCATAGCGATGGGTGCTGTCGGTGACATTTTTCTAATGAATTTAGTACCGTTTGACGTTACACGTTCCTCCAGAGATGTTTTGATTGGCGATTTGTTTTGATTGGACGATGATTTTAAACCGGTATGTGTTGCCAACGATATTTCTGCCTTGGTGTGAATTAGACAGTTATCGGTATTGGGCATTTCCACTGAACTGCGTTTGTAAAGGAAACTTTTTATCATTCGATGAATTGTGAGTGTTGTCTGTCTTCTCAAATTGTTCCTTTCTTTTTTCCCAAAATTCTGATTGAAAATTATTTTCATCAGCTCTTGTTTCGGGAACATTCTGGTTGTTCGTTTCAAATTTGACATTTGGATTTTGCCTGACTCTGGTACCTTTGATGCAGCGTGAGCTGGGGTGCGTGTCTCTTGTTTCGGAGAAAACAAAAACCTATTCTGATTTTTAGTTTCTATCTGTGCTGCGTCATTTCCGCCAAAATGGTGTCTTTTAATGTCGATCAGAATGTTTTTCTGTTGTTGTTTTTCAATTGCTATATTTAATTCCTTTTTATTGTAAACATCACACAATAACATCGCGTACGGTATATCACTGAAAGCTGGTATATCATCATGGTTTATATCTGATTCGCCGCCAAACAAATCCCTTTCGATTCCATATAGTTGACCTTTTCTAGTAAAAGTGTTCTCATGTAATGGTGTGGAAGTATGTGCGGACACTTTCTGAGAATATGTTACATGCGGAGAAGCGTCGCTTAGAAAAGCCTCATTTCTTTCTGATCTATGAATCCTCGGGTAAATTCGTTTTTGCGATGATTGAGATGCGTAGTTTTCCTCAAGTCCATTAAGACCTCCGGACCCAAATAGTGGTGAAAATGCTACTTCCTCACTTTCACCATGATTAGCAGAGTCTTTAGTTTCGGAAATCGAAGTCTTTTCATTTATTGATGTATCTGCAATTGAGGGCGTATTTTCAAATGACAGTTTTGAGGCGGAATTTTGACTCAATCCCCTTACTGCACCTAAAGAGTCCTCGGAAGTATCTGTTTGTAAATGTGTTCGATCTTTCTTCATGGAATCATCATTTTCTGTTTCTTTGGAAGCTATTGTTTTAGATAAATCGCGACGTGGGGGTAAGTTTTCAATCGACTTTTCTGAAAGGAATTGTCCCCAAAGTCCATGTAGACCAGCCGAATGATGTCAACATGCCGATGGGCCGATGGTTTTACAATTTGACTTGGTTGCTTACCTTCAAATGTTGTGCATTGCATTGTGGTATGTTCTTCTCCCTTTGTTGATACCAAATCTGCATGTACTTGATTCTTATAAACGTGAGTCTTGGGTGGTGCGTATTTCGTGCAAATGTGCTTCCTCTTTTGCATCCACTTTTAATGACACAAAGTATAATCAAAATTATTAAAAGACTTATAATTAAATAATGCTGTACATTATAAACTTGCATTGTGTTCCAAAATTGCAAACTTTTTTTCTTAATTATCCCAAAACAATACAATGTAATAAAAACAACTTATGTTTAGGCATTTACTAACATAAAATTGTCCGTTACCTTTGTTTTTATGACAGTACCAAAACCCTTGGTCAACATCAGTTCCTTCTAAGTGATCCCATGGTATGTATCACTTGAATCGAATCTAAACTTTTCGTATGTGAAGGTGCTATTTCAGCTCTGATCTCTTCAACCGATTCGACTGTACATCCCGCACTTGAATGTTGGAGCTTTAACGACTCTAAGGCGTCCAGCTGTTCGTGGTGGGATACTTCAAATAAGTCTCTCGGCATTTGCAACGAATCAATTTTAACGGGCGAGTTGATGCCTTTGTTTTGTGACGATATTCACAATGTCTTGGCTAACCAAAAACACATTCGTTTTATCGAGCGTGTCTGGCCCTTCATTATGAGCGTCTGAAGAAGTTTTTGTCAAATGGAAGGACTCAACCGTGTTTTGCGCGTCTAGTCCTTTGTTATGTGATGAATCTAAAGGTATCTTCAACCTCTATGTTCCCGAATGCGTTTAGCCATTCGTTAGGTGGCGATTCCCATGTGTCATCCGGTACATGGAAAGAGTCGATGCTATCAGGCGCAAGTAGGTGTTCGTGATACGATGATTCAAATGCGCCGTTGGCCAATTGAAACCAGTCATTGTTACCAGGCGTATGTAACAGTTCGAGATATGGGAGATCCAATACAACTTCCTTCTCAGGGACCGAAGTAACACTTGGCTGCTCGGGATCTGATGATTCCAAAGTGTCTTCTCCTGCTTGTAACGAGAAGATTTCACCGGGCGTGAATAACTGTTCTCTTTGTAAGGGCTTCTGCGGGACTGCAGTGTCGGGAATCGAGGCACTTTTATTGACGACGGCCAACCACTTTCTTCCTGGTGAGCTGTACGCATCTATCTTTTTTCGACTACTATCAACGCGATAAGATGAGCTTGACCGAGCGCCATCAGATGATTCCAATATTTCTGTTTTTCTATCTGTTTCATAATCTGGAGATACGATAGCTTCAACTTTGTCTTTCACAAAGAGAGAGACACCATTACTTGTATCATTCGGAGTATCACACTTTTGTGTGATGTCTTTTAATTCACTTTCCGCGACAGGGCTTCTGCAATCCTCTGTAAAAGATTAAATAATGATTATAGTAAATGTCGTAATAAGCGTATATTTCAATTTCAAATTTTTACCTAAGTATAACAAAACCTAAGATCTTACTCATATCCATAAAACGCTGACACACGCAGGACTTCTGTCGGCGCTGGGACGCCGTCATTTCAAGCTTTGACTTCAGGGTTAAGCAACTTCTGCAGAAGACCTGTCAAATAAAGCTGTATTTATGAGTTTAGTGTTGTGACAGTTGTATGTGTAAAATTAACACCATATTGAACAATTTGCACTTAACGTCGAAATAATATTTATGCTAATTACTTAATTTTAAAACAATCACTTTACTTCAAAGCAACTGACACAAACCGTAACAAAAAAAAAACACAATCATTTAAATATACCTTTCCACATGTGTCACAGGCATCTTCATTTCTTTCGCTTTGTACGATTTTTCTTCCGCAAGCGCAGCACGTGTTGTACACCATGATTATTTACGAACATGCAGTCTCATCCGTGTCATTTTATAGTTCCTAAACCAAAAAGGACTGAATACAAATGTAACAGCTTTAAACGAATACGTGAGCGTCATTTTTTTTTAACTTATCACAGAAGCAATTCTCTACTCATATCTCAATTGGTGTAACAAAATCAATTCTTACGTTATTTATACATAGCGTACATGAACTTCAATGTCCTGGAAAAAAAACATTCGCGAAACAACCTGGGCTATATTTCTTCCTTCTTACATCCATCGTTTTAAAACGTACTTCAGTTGTGTTTAACCCTTTAATTTTAAATATACAAACTACAAGGTCCGTTTTTAATGCAGTTAAGTTTACTAAGTGAGCAGTCCCGGATTACCCGTCAGGCAGAGTAGGCAACTGCCTGATGGCCCCGAGCATTTTAACCCATTTATGCATAGTGAACTCTCCCATCCTTCTAAATTGGATCAATTTATTTCCTAAATTAGGGAGATCTAGTATATTTATTTCTATATTTAAAATATTTCTTACAGAAATTCCTTTCAGCAAACAGCGCAGACCCTGATGAGACGCCGCATCATGCGGCGTCTCATCTGGGTCTACGCTGTTTTTCAATGCCATTTTTCTAGACGCTAGGCATAAATGGGTTAAGGGCCCCATGAAACCGTGACGAATTTTATTTTTTACTTTTTTACTTTTACTTAATATTATGACTTGACAAAGCAAATTATTGTATATCAATGTTATGTTCCGATTAAAGGCTTGGCATTGTCTTGCCAAGTAACAATCATTAAGTATTTGCAAAACCGTATTGTATTGCTGTTTTTAAACGAGTGAAATCGACTGGACATTGGCGTTCTAGTAGTCACTTGGTCAACAAGGGGCCTGTGGCGTGGGCCAAAAAGGTTTCACTGCCTATGGGACTCCACGGCTCTAATCCGGCACTCTAATCCGGCACTGTTAGTGAGGCTTATAAAATCTAAACCGCTAGCCTTTGCAAACGGTTGAGGTTTACGTGCCGAGCAAATTAACTTATCTGCGTCCAGCACCTACCTTGTGTTCTACTAGTGCCATATCTTTTCTATCTTAATGTCGAAAGTAAACAGATGCATATTTCCATAGCAAACTCTAAACACATAATGTCGTCACTATACTGCGATTGTTCGGTGTTTTCAAATATTGTTTAAATCACCAACATATATCATATGATGTATTATGTCGTAAACCCATTTATGCCTTGCGTATAAAAAAAAGGCCTTGGCAAACAGCGAAGACTCAGATGAGACGCCGCATGATGCGGCGTCTCATCAGGGTCTACGCTGTTTGCTTAAAGGAATTTCTGTAAGAAATATTCTAAATATAGATTTAAATATACTAGACATCTCATTTTTTGTAAATAAATTGTTCCAATTTAGAAGGATGGGAGAGTCCACTATGCATAAATGGGTTGACGGTAGTATGAAGATGGGATGCGTGTCTGTTTCACCTGCTTCACGTGTATATCAGAGTTGTTAGTGGTAATGTTGCTTGGTTTCATAACCGTTACTAATAAAATCAAATAAGTAACATACTCAATTCGTTTCATAAAAAAAACAGTTTTAGTGCTGGAATCTAAAATATTTACACTGAACAATATCACAGATCAACTTAACTGATATACTTTACAATTAGTGATTTTTTATGAAAAGGATTTTTGCTTAGTAAATGATATATGTTCAAATCCATTTCAAAAAATGATAATACAGTATGTTTACAGCATAAGTTTAAAGGGGTCTTTTCACGTTTTGCTAAATTGACAAAATTAATAATAAAAACAAGATTGTTTCAGTTTCGCTTGTGTTCGTTTTAGTTATGATATTTGTGAGGAAACAGTAATACTGAACATTAAACATGCTATAAAATATCCATTTTATGCATCTGTTGACGATTGAAATCCCTATAAATTATGAAGCGTTGCAACGCGAAACGATTAAATAATTTGGGGAGTTCTGTTGTTATCGTTATATTTTGTGATACTACTAGGATTCCGTATAAAGAGTATAAAATACCCTTTATGTGAGCGTGGATGGCCGACTGGTCTAAGCGGTAGACTTTAACTCCAGGACTCAAGGGGTCAGTAGTTCGAGCCCAGTTGACGGTTACTTTTTTCTTTTTTTAATTGTATTTTTTTTTTTTACAATGTTTACATTTATCAATTTAAAGCATTTAATGACAAACTTCAATACATGCAAAAATCTCTGAAAAGGCACAATCTGACTACTATATATACATATTGATATTTAGTGCAAAGGCAAGATTAATGTGTGAAGTGTTCGGCTGTATTCGAACGTTTTACGAATGGGTATTTAAATACCGTTTTTAACACAAATTAAACTATATTCTGTTTATATGTGCATTAATTTCTAGTTTAACGCTGAGATTGTTGTTTAAGTATCATACAAAGAACACTTTAAAGATTTCAATTCGAAAGTAGATAAAATAAGAATACACTGCTTACCTTTTAAACTTTGTGTTTTCCTTAATATGTAAAGATCGTTACATCATAAAATTTAACAACGATTTAATATCTTAATATCTTACTAATTCTTTGGTTACAAAAGCACAATGAAATAACGAATTAAAATAACGTAAAGCTATATTTGCTATTTTACCTTCTGAACGATCTCGCAACCTCAGTTTCGGTTTCAAATCGAAAGTTGACTGTTCAGGAAATCCAATCCCTGTCGTGGGGGTAACTACTTCCTCAAGTGCACTGACGATCGCGGTTGATGCTATTTCGTAATTGTAAATTAATACGCAGCTAAGGCCAAAATACTGGTGTCTGTTTCTACAAACATCTCAATAGCTTCGGTAAGACGTCTAAAATACTTTTATTCGTTTTGCTGTTGTTGTTTTTTGCGCCGCCGATTTCCACTTATTTAATTAAAATGGATTATGAACTGCCGTAAAGAAACCTTCAAAATCCATATTTGACTTTTTTTCTTAATTTAATTTAATTTAATTTGACAATAATTCAACGAATATGATCGAATAGCGAAAATTTGATCGAAAAGTCGGTATGTTAATTTAGTTAATATGATCGAATACAGCCAAAAGAATCGAAACATCAATTTTGATTAAAAAAAAACGGGATCGTTTAAAAGCGGTTGGTGGGGTAAATGGAAGCAAACAATACTTTTAAAAATAATTTATAATCTTTTAACTTCGCTCAATTAACACTTTCTATTTGTTGCTTTATGTCAGTTTTAAGGATGGGCTTAGCTTGTTTGTTAACATTTCGTGATCTTTGTTATTGTCGAATTATTTAAATTGCCTGAACGGTGCATGCATTTTTTATGAAACAAATGATTTAAACCATGCAAACTCATTGAAAATAGTTTAATCGCAGAGGAGAAAGTTTACACCCAGTCCACTGTGAGCATTCTAATCTTGTTTTGTTTTTTAACATGAAAACGGAAAACGACAATGCCTTATACATGTTAATATCTAAAATAACTTCCTGTGATGTCAGATATCGCGAGTATCAAGTACCGATTAGTAACATTACATTCAACAATATAAGTTGCTCTTCGCCAAAATTTTAAGGGAAATTCACACTGAAGTCGTACCTAAGGTATGTTTGCATATAAGAATTGTTAAGCTCTTTCATGTCGATCAGACGCAGTTGATAACGGTTCCATTTCATCGTACTTCGTTACAGTTCCTAAGCTCTGTTCTGTGTGTGTGTGTGTGTGTGTGTGCGTGCGTGCGTGCGTGCGTGCGTGCGTGCGTGCGTGTGTGTGTGTGTGTGTGTATATATATTCCCATTTAGTAGTTAAAGGTTAATTGTATACTAAAGTTTCTCTCTTGCTGGTGCAACTCAATGTTCAATTTGTGTATTCAATGATTTTATGTTTTTTGAGCGCGTGTTTGTGTGTAAGTCAGAGTTTATTTACAGGTCCTCGCTGAGTCTTCACGATTACAATGTGTGCAAACCCTGCCCCTGAGACCTTCCAGGGACAAACATTTAATTTTGATCCAAAGTAGGTCAATGTAGATCAAATTTAAACCCGATTTTCCGGGTGTTCGGCGGAATTTTTTTTAACACAAACCAGTGCCCGGTGGTCAATGTGACCCAAAGGTTCGCTGTTAGTAAAACAAGAAAAGGCGGGGTTGCTATGATGAGGTGTTGTATGCGTTAGGTTTCTGTATTGCATATGGCTGTTGTGTGTTTGTTGGAGTGGAAATGGGAACAGGAGAGAGAAGTCAAACTGTTCGCGTAGGTTCGTCGTAAAATTCAATTTCGTTTCAGTTCCCACCGCGCAGAACCCACCATCTTCCAACAAGCGGAACCCATGCCAGAAACGGCCCGCCCGCACACCAGACCCCGCCCGAGCCTCCATCCACCGTAACAATCGAGAGATCTCACATCCATCCTCTCGCTGCCCGTGACAACAGGTCGTCCACTGTTACATATCCCCGTCCGAAACTCCGACCCACTATCCCAAAAACATCCAGGCCGCGTACCAAGCAGGATAGCGGCTAACAAGCGCAGTATCTTACACACATGTTTTGACATTTAATTATAACATATTTAATGGTTAAGCATAATACTTTCAAAATGGAATTAATTAGTGGATTATTACATGTTATCTATTTACCTATTTATTTATCTATATATAAATGTATACTTTTTCTTATTATTACCATAATCATTATTGTTATTATAATTACCATCATCAGTATTATTATCATTATTATTATTTTTATTTATTTGTGATTGATTGTTTAAAGTTTGTTAACTAAATTGTGTGTCTGTTTACTGTGCTCTCCGCCCAAAAAGAGGTGTTAGTGGGGTTTCGAGTGGGACACAGGACACGCCCGATTCCAGAGGCGTCCATGGTTCTTTTAAATGCCCGGTGTAGAGCACCGATACACTGCACACCCACTTAACGTCATGTTAGTTAGTTAAGTTAGCAGCTGCAGTATTGGTTAAACAAATTCACACAAAAACTAACCACTATATATGTGAGCAGCGAACGCAAACCTAGCGATTGATCTGAATGGTTATACGGTTTTCAAGTTATTAGCCGGGAAAAGTAATTGGTATGAATATAAAACATTACTCTGCTGGTGTGTGCCTTTGCTACGGCTCAAATGGGCACTCACTGCTGAAGTTTTGTATGTTGTCTGTTTGGGTGTGTGTTGTTGTACGGGTAAGATTATGTTTTGAAAGAGCATTTAACATATGATTGTAGGAAGGGGCTGTGTTTTGTGTTTTCAGGCCGAGATGACTAGTTGTTGTTTTGTTGTTGTTGTGTTGTTGTTTGTTTGTTTTTGTTTGTTTGTTGTTGTTTTGTTGTTGTTGTTTTTGGGGGGTGGGGGAGGAGTAAAGTAAAGACAATTTCTATGTATAATTTTGTGTTCTCTTGGAGTGACAATTTTTCAATATTAAGAGTGACAATTTTTCAATATTAATTCTTTTTTGTGTGTTTTATTCTTACAAAATTTTAAAATATTAACAATTAAGTTATATTCATTTTTAGGCATTTAATGTAAAACCGATATAACCATAAAACTAGCCAAAGACGGGAGTGATTTATGAATGCATGACCTGTCGTGCTTACAGTATCTCAACAACATCTTACAATTTTTTTGTATTGAATACATCGATATTAAAGTACAAGTACCAGATAACAACATTGAACACAAACAACGAACATCAAATTAAATTCCCGTTTCTTAAAAAGTGTAAGGCCAATCAAACATATATATGCCATATCTATTAAGCCTTCTGTCCTAGTAGTATTTTCGGATCAACAACAGGCATGTTATAAAGAAATGTAAACAAATAACATATACGATAAAAGTTGATTTTATACCCATACCATGATGGCATAACTTAAAAGATTTTGGATATACAAGTTGTTTTAAAGCGGGACTGCACGATTTTTATATGTGTTAAATTGTAATATATTGATAAAAATATGTTTCACTAACACAGAAAAGGCAAGACAAATTATACATTGAAGACAAATTTCATAAAATGCAGCAAAGACAAAGAAGCGCCCCGAGCCGATTGTGACGGAGATATTTCGTACATATTTTCCTACAATAACCGAAGCATTCGTCTTTTTATTAGGCTCGGAGATAGTGTCGTATGAATAGATAGCGTTGCAGGAAATTAAAATGATCCGTAAAACTAAATTTAGATTCACATCGTACATGCATGATATACATGCTGGCGACTTCGACTGTACAGACATTTTCGATTTCAGAATTAAATTTCTGGCTTATTTCGCATTTTTCGACATATGTACTTCTTAACTTTTATTTTAATTTATATTAATATAAGTATTATAAGTTTTTTTCCACATTTTATATAAATGCATAATTATTTGACAAAAGCGTGCAGTCCCGCTTTTAAAGTAAAATATTATCTACAAACAAAATAACCAATGAGCTTGAATAACCGTTCCTGTGATGGGAATCGGATATTCACGGATATTGAAACATGTTTTCAAATATAATAACAATTTCAGTTAAACATTTTTATGAAACCAATTAATGTAATACACAATAAGCACATACATTTTTGCATATAATTCCAGCTTAAATTGCAAACGCCTATTATCAAAAAGTGGATGCATTTTGCGCAATGAAATAAACTACACAATTTACAATGCGTTTTGATATATAATCACACGAACAATGTTGACATGAACATTACCTCAAATAAGTTTATCATACAATAATTGTTCGCTGTCGCTTTTACGTTGTCAATAGAAAATATCCAATATGCAGTTTCAATCTATAAAACATAGTATGTTACATGATGTAGTAGGTTGGCCAAAATTTCAAGTGACGTAGTTTACTTTGGTTCACATCTGCTTGTCTGGCAGCTTTATCATTGCATGCTTTAGCTCTCACCGTATCATTTAATTCCGTACAAACCTCTGCTAGCCAGGCGAATCCGTAAACTTCATTTAGCCGCTCTGTTGTTGAAAACGCTGAATCCAAAAGGTCATTAAATATTGCTGTCTCCTTCGCTTTTTTATGCAATGCAAATATGCCCGCATACACATATATCATCGTCTCGTTTGAAAAACGCAATAGTTTATCACCTGCGCTTTGGTGGTGTTGATGCAGCGAGTGACAATGATACAAAACTGGAAGAGCTTCTTCGTCCTTCTTCATGAACACCAAAAACGCGGCGAAATCGTGACAAAAACAGTCAACGTTGTATGAAAACATCAGTGGAACCTCGGAACGACCATACGAGACAGCTATATCTTTGGGTACTATTTTTTCTATTTGTGTGAACGTAAAATCTGAACATACATCACGAATTATTGAACTTCCCAACTGATTTTCCAAGTAGGTAGCAAACCAAACTCGTGAATTGAGATCAATGCCGTTGAAACAAACCAATACAAAACTTTGTAGACTCATATTATCTTCGCAAGTTGAAACCGATTGTCGTGATTCGAAAGCTTCCACCAGAGTTTCATACGCAGTGTCATACACAATACGATTGACATAGTACTTTGCAAGGTCAATTGAACATGGAACAAAACAGCTCAGCGTTGATTCTTTAACATTAGAAAACCTCTGCGCCTCTTGACGGATTTTATCATAAAATCCGTCGCTAGAAACATCCAATAAGCAAAGTTGAACATGTCGAAGAATCTTCAAAGGATCTTTTCGCATTTCAATCACCTTCTCCGAAATAGAATTAATATTGCTTGGGCTCAGACAGTCAATCAAGTTGTTACTTGGTATGAAGTAATTTGGTAAGAATCGCTCTTTTAAACAGCGCATGAACGTATCAAGCATGAACATTACACATCCACCCGGTGAACTCTGCCAGTACTCTGCAGGACATCGTTCGCAACAAATAAAAAATATATTGGTAATGAAATCAACAGTACAATTTTCAATACCGTTCAAAGATCGAAAGCACAATGTAAAAAGCACCAAAAAGCAGTGCCTCTGATGTTCTGATATTCCTTCACGGAACAGTTTCGTAATTGCTTCATCGAAACAAAACTTCCATTCGATGTTAGGATCTGCACTGTCGATATGCGGATCCGGTTCCATAAGACAGCCTTTCGATGCAATCTCTTCTATCATTTTTGACGAAGGCCAACCGGCATATCTTTTCCTAGTAACCCATTCGTTGGCTGCTTCGGGCCAATCGGGCCATGCCATTGCAAACTGTGCCTTTGTCTGCACCTTAACAATAACATTCGGGGAAAAAGGTGAAGAAAACATTGTGTGAAATGGTGGTAATAATTGCATTACATTTCTGTAAGTGTCGTTACGGATATAGTAACGATGCAAAATGTCAGTGTCATAAAATATCTTCGAAAATCCATGATGGCACAATAAACCACTGCCTTCTAAACGACATGGGTATTCTGATACTCTCTCAAAAACAATTAGCAGGTACGAAGGTGTCCAGTTGAACAAATTCTCTTCCGATGAAGCGTCGTGGCAATGGAGTGGCATAAATGTGCCTTGAGCAGCACACCCAGTTGTAACAAATGTATGTGGAGGCAGTGTTCGAGTCAACTGAAACATTCAATAACGCTACACTAATTGTGATTCTGATAATTCCATTGTTCAAATGTGCTTTGCTTAAAGATCATTAAAAGTAAAATAATATTATATCAATACACTCCGCTATACACATATTCCCTACAGGTGTTATAAATGATAACAATTAATATTGAGAGGCATTTAATGTTGAATTGACTCGTGTGAAACATGCAACAATAAACGCCATATGTCTCATTATGTGGTTCTCGATAAATTTAAACTATACAAATACCGTCTCCGGAGCGGTCTGCTTCTTATAATCGATTAACTCCATATACATAGAAGAATTGTTGTTAGTCTCGATCAGTACACTTTTCTTCGGCATAATACTTTTTATAGCAAAGTTCCAGCAGCAAATTGGTAATCCACTTGGTCTGTCAACGTGATCTTTCTTGAACAAAACCACCCTTTTTACGTCTGAAAAAGGACGAGATTTAAATCGATGGAACACCTACAAGCATTGGGTTTTTTTAACTGCAAATAGTGTCACTATTAGCTGATTGAAACTCATCAATTTGATGTTACAGTATTTTCTGAGAGAGAGAGAAGAGAGAGAGATGAGAGAGAGAGAGAGCGAGAGAGAGAGAGGAGAGAGAGAGGAAGAGAGGAGAGTAGAGAGAGAAGAGAGAGAGAGATCTCTCTACCTCGAAGCCTCTCGCTCGACTAGAGAGATCGTCGAGAGAGAGGCTCTCTCTCTCTCGCTCGTCTGCTCTCGCCTTTTTGCTTTTTCTCTTTCTCCTCCTCTGTCTCTCTCTCCTCTCTCTCTCTCTCTCTCTCGAGTCTCTCTCTCTCGTCTCTCTCTCCTCGCCGCCCGCTCTCTCTTGTCTCGCTCTCCTCTCGCTCTCTCTCTCTCTCTCTGCTCTCTCTCTCGTCTCTCTCGTCTCTCTCCTCTCCTCGCTCCTCTCTCTTCTCTCTCTCTCGCTCTGCATCGCGAGACCGAGATACAGTGAGAGACAGGAGAGACAGAGAGACAGAGAGAGGACGAGAGACAGAGACAGAGACAGAGAGACAGACAGAGGCAGAGAGTGAGACAGAGGCAGAGAGAGAGATGCATTCACTGTGTAATATTTGATTTCTCGAATTTCTGTCACAGCATGTCCTTAACACAGTGTCAGTTTATTTAAAGCGTGTACTTAAAAAACAGAACAAGTCAACATGCATACTTAGTAGATCCGGCGCAACGGGCTTGCTTTGTTTGTCGACGTCAATATCTTTTCCTAGCGCTGAAGATGTCAGTTGACGCGCTGTCAAAATCAATGTCATAACTTTGCACTTGTATTTACAGAAACATACAAAGTATCTTGAGAAAGAAAGGAATATCATTACCAGTAAGATGTCATTGTAAACCGAATATTGAACAGCGCAAATATTATCAGTGACTATTGATAACAAATTATCCAAGCATATTATTCAGCTCTTCCTATGCTTAAACACTACTTTCAATTATCAACACGTTCAATCAATTATTTGTTGGTCGCATAATTTAGTCAGCCAATTTCTCTTCGACCCATTTCTTTGTATCTGAGTTATCGTTATATATTGGCACTTTATACATTCATATTGTTTCAATAAGGAGTTTTGCCTTAAAAGGTATTAGCATAACTAATTTTACATTATTTGAAATTTAAAGGAAATGTTTAAAGTAACTTCAGAATCAGGGGGTGGATCGTACGCAAGTAACTGGCGTGGCGTAAGTGAGAAAAATTGTTACTGGTGTTCAAAATGGCGGTTAACAAGTGATTTTTGAATGTTTTCGTCTGAATTTTTGAAAGGTTTGTACATTTACCATATTTATTCCACATTGCCCTATCGCGCAGGATGATCTACTGATATTCATTTAATCTCGGTATAAAACCTGTAGATGCATTATTAATATTAAAAAAGTTATTGAAGACTTTATACGCAGATGCCTCATTGTTAACGATTGACACGGTTCATTTTATGTGCATTTTTAAACCATATATAAGGGTTTCTCACCAGTTTTCATGGAAAGGTGGACCCAAGAACCATCATAGTTTACCTAGTATCAGCACCAGGATGCTTCCAACAGGCAATCGCAATATATGCATCAAAATTCGAAAATTAAACCCCATTTAAATAACTGGTGAGCACAGTACCCCCACTTTCAGTAACTGGTGTTTATTCAAATGTCAGAGTACACAGACAAAAAGAAAACATAATAAAATACGCATGTTTATATTTGCTTTTTAAATAAGCGATGCGTTACTATAATTTGTGAAGTCACAATAAATTGCAAGGTGGCATAGAAGAGACATGGAATATATATTTTTTTCAATTCACATGCGGACGTATTGGTTTCATTTGTGCACGAATTATTTCGAATGCTCACGAATGGCTCTTATCGTGCGCAAATAATAGTGAATATGTGCGCACGTATTCACCTGTAAGTACACACGCACAAACGCTTACGTGCGCGCCTATAAATGTTTATGTGCGCATGCTTTAAGTTCTGCGTTTGCTCGTTTTGCTTTTTCATTGATCTATTTATCACATGCGCACGTATTGCTTTCTTTTTCGCTCGTATTGCTTTGAATTGCGCACATATTGATTTCTCGTGCGCATGTATTCATTAGAAAATGCCTTCGTATTTATACACACTTCCCTGCCGCAAGTATTCATTTTAGTCCAAATAATTGGACGTAATACTGGTCATGTACGTAATTCCGGCCACTTTTGGGACTATTTAAGAAAAATCTTTAGTGTTAGGCAACTGGTTGAAACTAAACTTCACATATATAATACTGGGTTCAAAACTCACCTAGCATGAAAATTTAAATAGAATTAGATCGGTGAATGTTACTTAATGTACAGAAAATGATGACATGTAAACTATCCATTTTCGTAGGTTAAATGTACCTAAAAAATCGGCCACTTTTCAGTTTGATCTGCAGATAAAATTACAAAGCAATATCTTTTGACAGATGTCCTCAATTTCAGAGTATTAATCAATGTTTATACTATTAAATTTTTTGACTTGAGATTGAAAATATGCGAATTTATTATACCAGTTACTCCCCCTACCTATTTTAATAAATATAAACAATGGAAAACTGCTAATTCATAAAAAAAATATTTCTTTTTAATGTGTTTAATACATTTTTTCAAACATAGCTAAAAAAGTAAACACATTTTGTTTGAAAAGTTGACTTCAGTGTTGATTATTAGTAAACGCTTATATATATAGTATTAAAACATGTAATCTAGTAATATTCTTATAAAGGGGGTAATTCATATATTACAAATTTATATTAGGTTCTGATTTGTATGTTTTGAATATAAGTTTTTGTACAATTAATTGGTAAAACTTAATTAAAGTTTATTAGATAAAATAAAAATAATTTTATCAACTTTATTTGTTTCTTATATGAATATAATTGTGGCAACTAATGATGAAATCACTTTCCCCACGAGCCAAATATTTCCTGTTATATTTGTGACATTTTAACACAAAAGTTTACAGTGATATGGTTCTTACATTTGCAAATATTTAGAGTGGGGATGGTTTTCATGTTGATTTTTCCAAATAAAAACAAAATATGTGCGTTAAGATCATGAAAATGATTTTACACAGGTGGCCGATTTTTTACGTACAGGCCGGAATTACGTACATGACCAGTATACCGATTAGGTCTCAACGGTTTACTATATTTTTCTATTGCAAATTGATTTCAACGCATCTTTCAGTTTTTCTTGTTAAGTCATTGCTAATGCATAAAATTATCATTTGTGAGACACAAATGAGAACGATTACCCTTTACATGTGTGAGAAATGTGCAAGAACACCACTTGTGTAAGTTAAGAAAAATGGATTATTATTTAATGCAGAATTACTTTGAACTAGATCAAATAAACAAGGGGCTACACATGAGTCATCCTGAATAAAACACGGCAAACGTATCCAATCATATAGAGAAACAATTACTTTGAACTAGATCAAATTACACAAGGGGCTACACATGAGTCATCCTGAATAAAACACGGCAACAGTATCCAATCATATAGAGAAACAAGTTAATTATAACCGGCCAATGACGTTAAACTATGCACCTTTCAACTGACATAGAGCCAAGCCTATATGGCAACAAACAGTGGTAGTGTTTTCTGACCTTGGATAGGTTTCCATGTAAGTTTAAATTAACATTTTGCTTATGCCATTAGAAAAATATTGTCTATTTTTATTTTCAATAATTTTTGCATGATTATTTTGCGCTGTTATATGAATTTGCCGTCGTTACAGTTACGGACATGAAGTTTCCGACATGACTTCCTGTCGGAACTATACAAATGACGTAAAACGATATGAGGTGGATGTATATAATATTTGTAGGAGTAGTATTCACTATGACGTGCGCATGTGAACACATAAGTAATGCGTGCGCAAGTATTTGACAAAAAAATACCCATGTGCCCGCTGTGTCGTCGTGAAATAGTTTAAACCTTCCAATACAACAAAGAATCCATATCGTTCACATTTTAATTAACTGTAATACTACACACAGTTAAGACACACTTATTGTTCATGAACAAATGAGTCGCGTTCTGAGAAACTGGGCTTAATGCATGTTCGTAAAGTGTCGTCCCAGATTAGCCTGTGCAGTCCGCACAGGCTAATCAGGGACGACACTTTCCGCCTAAACTTGATTTTCGGTAAGGAGGGACTTCCTTGAAACTTAAAATACCATAAAAGCGTAAAGTGTCGTCCCTGATTAGCCTGTGCGGACTGCACAGACTAATCTTGGACAAGACTTTCCGCACATGCATTAAGCCCAGTTTTCTCAGAACGCGGCTCAAATATAGTGGGAGTCAATCCGAGTCATTGAATGTTTATTCCACGCAGTCTAACAACGTCATTTTTAAAAGAATTATAAGTAGTCATCAATATACCGATGGTATCTTTAAACGCAGAAAGCTAAGTAGTGAGGAATGAGATTGTAACTGCACAAAGGCCCGTATTCACAAACGTTGAAAGGCTAAAATATAGACTCAGACTGAGATTTTCAATCAATTATCTAGCGATATTAAATCATGCTTTAATAATGAATGTAAAGTGGTCTTTGTGTAAATCTCTTTATATTTAATGTGATTTTTGTATGATACGAATTGTAGATAAAATGATATTTCGATTCTTTTTTTAAGTCTGTGTCTATAAATCAGACTTAAACGTTGATGATTTTCAAGCCTTGTTTTTATGTACACATACCTAGTGTGCTTTTTGAATAAACACCAGTTACTGAAAGTGGGGGTACTGTGCTCACCAGTTATTGAAATGGGGTTTAATTTTCGAATGTTGATGCATATATTTGCGATTGCCTTTTGGAATCATCCTGGTGCTCATAAAAGGTAAACTATAATGGTTTTTGAGTCCATCTTTCCATAAAAACTGCTGAGAAACCCTTATATATGGCATAAACATGCACATACAATGAACCGTGTCAATCGTAAACAATAAGAATATTGTGCATAAAGTCTTCAATAACTTTTTTAATATTGATAATTCATCAATAGGATTTATACCGAGGTTAAATGGATATCAGTAGATCATCCTGCGCGTAAGTAAAATGTCGAATAAGTATCGTAAATGTACAAACCTTTCAAAACCTCCGACGAAAACATTCACAATTCACCCGTTATTGCCGTTAACCGCCATTTTGAACACCAGTTACTATTTTTCTCACTTACGCCACGCCAGTTACTTGCGTACGATCCACCCCCTGAGTATAAAGTATACGAAAATCTTAAACTGAAATAAAAATATATAATTAAATATTGAGATAGGAAACATCCCACTAATAAACAAGGCATTTAATAAGTAATTTATTTAAGATCAATCGCTTACGTCATATGCTAGATAGTGATTGTCCTTTCATGCATATGTATCTACAGGACAACTTGACAACTATTCACGATAAACTTCCAGTAATAACATTACTGTTTAAATTAAAAATCAAATGATACGTTATATATCGTATATTGTATGGAATATTACAATTTGTGACGTGCCTTCATATCAGTGATCAGATATAAGTAAATAAATGTCGAAAATCAAAAAACATTTACTATACTACCGTTTACCTGCTTGTCTTAGACTGGTATAGTGAAACTCGCCAATGTGGCCAAGGATAATTACTGCCTTCGTCTCAGTCCCAGGCTCTATCATTGTCCAGTTCGAGGTTTTACCATTGACATTAAGAATCTTCACGGTACACCCTACAACATGAGTTATTGCACGAATTGTGACATGGTCACCCCATTGTCCATCTTGAGCCTGGAAAATTCAAAGCGTAAAACTAGCGTATGCATAGATAACAGAAGCTACGGATACAATGAATTTAAATGCAATTTGCCATTTAACGTCGTCACAGAAACGATACTCAAATTATGATTTTTGTAGACAAATATTATCTTCGGTGAATTTTCTTTTCCTCTATACGCATATTCGAAGTTATCATCAAGGTCATACAGCAAGCAGATTTGAAATTTAAAGGACAATTATGATGATGAAACATACCATTCTTTCCAGATATGTCTCCCAAGGCTCTGACATAAACGCCTGAAAGTGCGTGTCTTGGTCGTCAGGACATTTCGGGTTGTCCTTTAACCACTGGACCGCCTTCTGCCGAAGTGACCATGTCGTGTACTCGTGCTTCCCGTGGGCCTAAAAGTGAACATAAAATGGCATTAAAAGCAATCGAAACCATAACAAAATCTAACATATACATGTACCGGAAACGTAACGAAAAGAAGAGGACAACCTGGCAAACTGATCAAAATACCAATGTCCTATTCTTATGCGTACTACTATGTATCATAGGTATATGCAACATACAGAGAAAACAATGTTCCCGTGCTATCGTTTATCGCGTAATGTGTGAAGAATATTTAAATTTAAAATATGCAATTGCAAATCAAAGTATCTAGATTATCAAATTATATATTGGCTTCAGAGAACATACTTATCATAAATAGATCCTTAATAATTAGAAAATTGCACTTCTATTTTGGTACTGATAATACCACAGGTGGTTAGCGTGTGGCTATGATATTAATTAGTGAAAACATCATTTTGAATGATAAATAATCATATTATAACGAAAAATTAACTTTTCTGAAAAAAAAAAATTCACTATCAAATATATATATAACAAGGTATGCAACTCAAAATCACCCCAAAACGGGGTGCATCGCTTTGAACAGCCATATCTTCATAAATTTTGCAGCGATTTTCACGATCTCGGTCTTATTCAACGCAGAAATGAATTTCCTTTCTGGAAATGTATATGTCTTGCAATATTTTTACAAATGCTGGGTCAACTTTTAAGAAATAACACGATACACAACACGCATGACCCAGTTGACAGTGATCATGTATTCTTTATGAATGAAATCTCCAGTTGTAAAGACACACCTCCGCATTGGACCAATGAAATCACTCGTATGTTTAAAATGTCAGTTAGTTGAAATGTATGTAAACAAAGGTTTCAAACGGCGCTGGACAGTTAGTCTTGATGCAGAATGTAACGACAAGAACGGTAATAATGTTTTTTCATACGTTTTATTGAATTATGGTATCGAACTACATGAACTTTGTAGGGAAGTTGCCCTTTACTCCGTGAAGATTTCAGTCTTAAAGACAGCATGATCACTGTCAACTGGGTCATGCGTGTTGTGTATCGTGTTATTTCTTAAAAGTTGACCCAGCATTTGTAAAAATATTGCAAGACATATACATTTCCAGAAAGGAAATTCATTTCTGCGTTGAATAAGACCGAGATCGTGAAAATCGCTGCAAAATTTATGAAGATATGGCTGTTCAAAGCGATGCACCCCGTTTTGGGCTGATTTTGAGTTGCATACCTTGTTATATATATATTTGATAGTGAAATATTTTTTTTCTTCAGAAAAGTTAATTTTTCGTTATAATATGATTATTTATCATTCAAAATGATGTTTTCACTAATTAATATCATAGCCACACGCTAACCACCTGTGGATAATACGAGTGTTATATGTGCATATTTACAAATCATTTAAATACGTTTCACTTTAAAACGATCGATGTATCGATTCCTACCACAACCCATAATCAACAAGTAGAATCTAAAACATAACCGTCCAAATAAATATACAGCATATTCAACCTTGATTTCTATCTGGAACAAACTTTGCTAAAGTGTCGTCTAAGATTGCAGACCGCACAGGCTAATTAAAGACAATAGTTTACGCACATGCATAAAACGAGCCAGCGCTAAACAATCATCCACACCTGCAGTTGGTCGACCACTGCCGCAAACATACAGTTACCATCCGGAAGAACATCGACAACTTCAAGACCGTTTATACGAGCTTGATCTTGCAGGGTGTTTTTGGAGAACCCGAGAACGTTCCTACAGTCGGGGCTACTACATGCTAGGCCAAACAGAAATCACGCTTGTGGTTTATACGATGCATATATTTATTGACACATTTGTTTCTATTCGATACATTTGCATGTAATAACGCTATCCTTGCAAACATGGTATTAAATGATATTTATCTAACATTATACGTGTATAATTCGTAATTTAAGACACTAAACAAAAGAATAATAAACATACTTTTGTTTGGGTTAAACTTAAAAGGCAAGGATTGACTAAGTTTGTGTTTTGTGAGTTGTGAGCTTTTGCAGATATATATATATATATATATATATATATATATATATATATATATATATATATATATATATATATATATAAAATGAAAACAAAAAATCAGTATAAGTAATTAAACAGCAATATTTACCAGGACATGTTTGTTTATTTGATTCCAATGCTTTGAGACTTTTGAATGCTCTGTCATATATTTCGGCTAGCTGGTGCATTTGACTGCTAGTGCCACTGGTATTATGTCGTGCATCAGAACGATAACTTTGATCTTCACTGCCAGACTGGCCTAATTGCCCTTGCTTTCGTCGTGGAGTATCACTTTGTGACAATCCCCGATCAACTGATGTTGTTGGCCTAGTCATGCCAACTCGTGGTGGCAAACGTGTAGCAGGTTGTGTGTGTTTCTTGTTTAAAGTTGGTGTTTTACGACTGACAACGTCCCTGTCTCGGTTAGGATTCCATTTCCCCTGTGATATCAGGTAAGCTTTCATCGCCGTTGGAATGTCTTTTTCGTCCAATATGTTGTCATCTTCAAATTCGGGAAGCTCTCCGGATCCTGCATCTGTATCACAAACCTTTATCCTAGGCGATGTTGTTTGATCACCAACTGTCGTCTCAATTTTGGAGCTGTCTTGATTTTGGTTCAAACGAGGTGGTGCTTTAGAGCCTCCTCTGTACGTTTGATCGTTCACATCTACACTATCTTTGACATCGCTCAATGTCGATGTATGGCCGTTCTGTAACAAATTCTGTGACTGACCATTAATTGCAATCGGCAACACGGGCTTCAATACTCTTTTCTTAATTGTCCGCGGTGCTGAATGCATGTTTGGTGCAATGTCCCTGTTGTCAGGTTTGTTTTGGGGTTCGACGAATGCTGGTTTTGTTTCGAACCTTTTCAAACGCTGTCTACGCATTAAATCTTTGTCCATCTCGTCGTTATTTTCTACTGCAGATACAGATGTATTGGGTACTTGGTTTCTTTCCTCATCGCCTTTTTCGTTTGGAAATAAAGTAGAATTGTCTCTGGCTTTAGGCTGTTTAAGCATTACACCTGTGTCCATCTCGTCCTTGTCATTTTCCAATGCAGATGACGGTTCTGAGCTTACAAGTTTTGTGTCGCTAACATCTGTCTCTATTGGCAATAAACTGGCGTTTTCCCTCACGGTATGCTCTTCAGGAATTTCGCTTGAGTCAACGCTTGCTTTCGATCGGTTTGTGTCTGTTTCAGCTGCACCTAATAACTGTGGACGTTCTGCAGCTCTCTTTGCAAGTATGTCGTCAAGTAAAACATCTGCCATTATGTGTCTGTTTTCATTTTCCTCTAGCATATCTTTTTGAATTTGCTTATAGGTCGCTATTTTAAGAAACTTTTTGTCATACCCACCATTTGCGATCAATTCTTGGGAAAGTTGACCGTACGGTGGGATATCGTCAACGTTTTCGTTCGTTATATCGCACATTTCATCTTCAATCTTACATAAAGATCTCCTTACAGACTCCCCAACAGGTGGAAATGAACGCATGCGTGCTGGCGGTATTGGGTCACTATTGGTCATTGTATTCATTCTGCTTTTTACCTTGTCACAAAATGGGCATCCAGGACAAGGCTGATCTCTAGGTCGAGATGGTAGTCTATGGCCAACACCTAATATCTGATAAAGCAATGGAACCATCCTCATCACTTCTTCACTTGATTTTCCTACAGGCGGTGAAAGGCCCTCCACAGGTCGTGGAGGTGGGCTATGGCCACCACCTAACATCGGATAAAGCATTTGAACCATCCTCATCACTTCTTCACTTGATTCTCCTACCGGTGGTGATTGACCCTCTACAGATCGAGGAGGAGGTCGAGGGAAACCACCTAACATCTGGTAAACCATGGGAAACATTCTCATCACTTCATCATCGTATTCTCCTAAAGGGGGTGATAGGCCCTCCATAAGGGACGCGAAGTCGTCTTCCGTTGTTGGTCGCCTTGATCTCTGTGTAGAATGTGTACTTCTCAACATCTGCGCAAAAAAGGGCATGAAAGCTTCTAGCAGTTCTTCAGGATCAGTAGATGCATCGTGCGAACTGGACACATCCGTTCTTTTACGTGTCGGCCGCGGACGCGGTAAGGCGACCGCTCTATCATCCACTTTCTGATCTTCACGTTCAAATCTTCTATCGCGCTCTTCTATTAGGACTGCATCTTTTGATTCCTCGTCTTCTGTTTCAGAACGAACATTTCTATCTTCGTTGCTGGCATCTTCATGTTCAGTTACTGGACCATTCTTCACATAAACTGAGGTATTACCTTCGCAAGTAACACTTTTCGCAGTAATTTTATTCAGGTTTTTATTTTTCAATGGCGAGTCAGTGGAAATGCCTATGGAAAACAGTTTAAATATATTAACTTCAGCAAGGTTGGCAACTTTACAATTGCAAAACACTTCTTACAAATTGTTTGTTATTCAGTTGATAAAATATACATATTTTCATTGGAATGTATCCTTGTTTAATGTTGTTGTTCGTATAAAATAAAACGACGTTAATATTAACGCTTCCACAAATGAGTTCTAGTATAGAAAATGCGATAAAACGATACTTAGCCGATAAAACACCAAAGAACCAGGTACCTTAACATTCTGTAAATTTCGAAAACGTGTTTCAACTGCTACATATACATCATGGCATAATTGTCATCATATTTTATTAATATGAATAAACTGTCAACAACGCTTAAAGTAATCTATAATTAAAACGGATATTTGTATATTTAATTGCAAGATAGTGGTTTCATTAAAAGCTGCCCATATAAAGCATATTTTCCCGAGAATCTGGAATATTAGTAACAGGTCGATGCTTACACTGATGAATCCTGTTTGCATATAACTTAACATTTTACCACTTAGATACGTATGTTCACGCATTTGTAGTCCCTTAGACAGTTATATTTAATTTAAGACCTTTCTTACGAGATTCAAGTTGTTAAGGCTTCATCTCCAAACCTTAGATACTGATGAGCAGCAAACAGCATAAAATCTGAACAGACTGCGAGTTACTCGCAGGCTGTTCTGGTTGTATGCTGTTGGCACACAACCATTTTCACTTTGCTTCTAAATGGGAAAGGGTTACAAAAAATCATGTCGAAAGAAACCACATGCACCCGCATTCTTCTTTTGTATTCAATTTTGACATTTGACCAGTAAGTGTGAACTTTACTGTTGACTTATGTAGCCGGGAGCTTCATGCGGCACGTTTTCTTATGCAGTGTTCATTAGCACCAAATTATTTTAAAATCAACAAATAGAGCCTTGTTCTGAGAAAACTAGGCTTAATGCATGTGCATA
This sequence comes from Dreissena polymorpha, assembly GCF_020536995.1. NCBI lineage: Eukaryota > Metazoa > Mollusca > Bivalvia > Myida > Dreissenidae > Dreissena > Dreissena polymorpha. The sequence continues at coordinate 91,598,996 of NC_068359.1, read as the reverse complement.
AAGTGTCATCCCAGATTAGCCTGTGCAGTCCGTACAGGCTAATCAGGGACGACACTTTACGCCTTAACTTGATTTTCGGTAAGAAGGGACTTCCTTGAAACTAAAAATGCCATAAAAGCGGAAAGTGTCGTCCCTGATTAGCCTGTGCGGACTGCCCAGTTTTCTCAGAACACGACTCAATATATGGCAACGTTCAGCTGAGACGGAAATGTTATGAAGGGACATGCGAACACTCGCTCAAACGCACAGACGAAAAATGATACTGCTATATGCCGCCTAACGAACGAGGAGGACACGGGCATAAACAATTCAAAGGTAGATATTTATAACATAACAACAGATGATGATATGCTCCAACCTTATCATTTCATATTAGGCGATGAAATTATCAGCTTGTCTGCCACTTTCAGTTTTAACATTTTCAACAAATAGCATGGATTAAATACCTTTCTGTTGCGAACCTTTAACAGTACTTAAGCAGTCGTTGCGTGTGCGTTCTTTCGGGAGTTCATCATCTTGCGATCTGTGTGGCGTCGATCTGACTGGGCTACGGTTCTGCCCACGTTTTGGCAATTCTATGGGGAGAAAATGGCAACATAAATACATGGTTCACGTGACCCACATACATTCTGCCTATATCATAAATGTCCAAAATATAATTATTATATGAGTGAATGTGTGTGTATCAAAGTTTACAAGGCTCCTCTGCGCCAGAGGCTGCATTCAATGAGTACCCGGAAGGCGTCTTAGCAACTCTATCTGATTAAAAAAAAGATTAATAATTATACTAAATAAAGAACAGACAACCAGAATATGAATTACCTTATGGTGGTTACATTTTGTCAATGCAAAGCATTGGAATAATACCAGTCAACTTGCAATAGAACCTCACACTTATCATAGAGTTATTCAGAATGAAAGTATTTATATGAAAGTACCACACTTCAATAAGACAATAATTTTAACAGAGAAACTATTCTACTGTTGACAAGTTTTAGCGTCTTGCGCTGATGTCTCTTTACGTCTTAATTGTGTTATACGAGCATTATCTTAATTTCAATATATTCATAATACAAAACCGGGTATTCTCTGTACATATAATTTTATCGTTTAAAGTATTTCTCGTGTCTATGAAATAGAGTTTCAGCCTTAAACATAATTATTGCAAGTACACAGCAGCAGTAAATTAATAATTGGATGCATAAAATACGTTTGCCGGTTATCCTTACAAAGAAGCGAAATACACATACCACTTGATTTATTTGTAATTTATTCTTTGACTCACTTGATGAGATAAACTGTTGACACATGCATTTGTTCTTTCGTCCAACAGCTGACGTCTTTTGTAGTTTAGACTTCAAGACGATGCAACTCGCACAAAATGGCTGAAAGTAAATGACAAAGCATGTTGTCACCACGTGTTTCTTTTTAACAAATTGCGTAACTATAAAATCATTTTAAGTGCCTAAGTCTTATTTGAGGAAATGCGCAATCTTTTACACATTTTTCATAATTTCAATAGGAAGGGTAAGTTTATTACCCAATGTTCATTTGCCAGATGGATTCATTGTAAATAAGGGCAGTTTTTTCAAATATTTATTGTTAAATGAAGAGAATTCTTAACAACAAAATCGGCACACCTGTCTACACTCTGTGCAGGTATCTTGTTGACTCCCAACTGGTAGGCCGACATCGCAGGCGGCGCAATGTGTATCGGACATGATGATTGTGTCTACATCATAGGTCAAACTACATTCCTAAAACAGATGTGGCAGTTCTTTACATGATGAAATTGTAGTATCTAATTAAAACATTTTTAATAACAAACATTCTATCAAACGTGTTTGTGGAAACAAGCAAAAAAAGTTCGATCCATCGCGTCACAATATTTATTGTATTTTAATAATGTATCATATACCATCGTTGTACAACAGCATAAGCTAACAACACAAAAGTATAAAAGCCCATTTAGAAACATCTGCATATATAGTAAGTACATCTGGTGATATCTTCACATACATATATGGAATGATATTTGGGTAAAAATTACATCATTCATGGTGAATATTTACATCATGACTGACGTTTACTTTAATATGCTTAATCAAAAGTCTAACATGCTGCGTTATCTTCGTTTATACGTTATGATTGTTGCAACATTCTTAGTTACAATCAAATGTTTGTGTGTTCATTATTCCTGATTTACGCTTGAATAACAAATAATGTCATTGTCATAAATGTGTATTTTTAAATTCTAACAAACTTCATGAAACTTAACTCTGAAACCAGTCATAATCGGAGTTGGCACTAATCGTCATAATCAACGGCAGTTAGCAGCAGGCAGTAAACATAATGCAACTAAGCCGAAGGCAAGTTGCCAAATTATGACAGCAGATGGCGCTCGTTTATTTTTCGTATGTTAAATAATTTACTTTTCGGAAAAAGAGAAAACATCCGAACCATTCTTAATAATAAACTGAATACCGGTAAATTGAATTAGTTCCCTTTATCTTAAAATCTCTGTATACGTTTATTTTTGCCAGTAAGACCAGTAGGCCCACCACTTGGGTACACAACATAAAGACTGCCGCATGAATGGGTTTTTCGAGATTGGAAAAGTGCAATTGGTACTCCAGAAAATATACATGTGTTTTCTTCAGGACATAACGGAGCTCATTTGTTGGAAGTGTGGCCCATCCCTAGCCCAAATAATTACAGTAGACGAAATCAGATGGGCATTGTATATCGAACTCATATTTGTAAAGTAGCCACATCTCCATTGCCACAGACCTGTGCGTGTAACTTTCAGATTTCGCTAGTCTTCAACTTTTTACTGTAAAATTATCATACAAAATTATGGTCAATCAATTTAGAAAAAAAAATAATAATGAAGTTATATAAACAAGTCCTGTAGGGGTGGTCTCGCGGGACGGGCTACAGAGCTCACGTAGCAGAACGTGGTAAGGGAGGTCTCGCGGGCCTTCTCGGGCTACCGAGGTCGCGAGGTCTGATCGATCGCCGGGCTGTCTTGCTCGGGACCCAATGGGTTCGTTTGTCGCGGCCTGGGACCCAGCGAACGCGGCCGAAGGGTCACGTCTCAGCGGTGGCTTCCAAAGGCCTGCTTTCGGAAGAGAATCTATCGCTTGCTCCAATATCCGTTTATCGGCAAGGGCGACAGTTCGGATGAGAACCCCGTTTGGGACGGCATCGCTGGTGACGAAAGCAAACCGTTATATATGAGACATAAATGTGTGCCTAGTCTCCAGGGCAGTAGCTGATCGTCGCGTGCCAGTGTTCGAGAGCAAGGACATCGGGCGCTTATACAGGGGGGCGAACAGCCGCAGGAACCACTTGGCAAAGACAAAAAGCTCGGCAGCAAAAGCGGCTCTCAGTGGTCCTGGCCGCATACACACCCGACCAGCGAGAAGAAAGCACAGGGCTGCCCTCGGCTGTCTGAACGGGGCTAGAACTAGTCGGTACCAAGACGTTTAGTCGGACACTGCTTCCGTGCCTTCGATACGGAGAACCCGGATGTATCCTGCCAGTTCGGCGCGGTATTTCAACATAAACCGTGCGGGAACCAGTCGAATGAACGAGTGAGCTCGCGCAGCGATTGCGGGGAATCGACCGCCGCACGCATAACGCAGCTCCCCAATGGGCATGACAGTCGGTCGGCCGACCGGAGGGCCGCGCGTTTCATCAGCGCGGGAACGAGCGCGGCGGCCGCGGCCAGGCTCACATGCGAACACACAGTCGCATCGAGGGCGATTCACATGGGCGATATCACACATTTAATTTGAAGTTTCATTCTATCCCATGAAAGTTACCGAAAAACAGCTCCCGACAAACACGGACGGAGGGACGAACGGCGGACGGATGGACAACGCCTTCGGCAAGGAAAACATTTTGTGAATAGATATGTAGATACATAAGCAAATAATTTTAGGTAAAATCTTAAGGTAAAATTATACACATAACATATTAAGTTATAAAATACACATCAAGACGATAGTGGAGAAATGTTTCCATACTTAAGTAGATAATCTGCTTCACGTTTCAAAATTAGGACCAACTCGTTAATTTATTCAACGCGTCAATGTGTTATTCCATTATTCACTGCGCCTCTTGCATAAGTATCTCTGCACAAACCAACATCAACATAAGTATCTCTGCACAAACCAACATCAACATAAGTATCTCTGCACAAACCAACATCAACATAAGTATCTCTGCACAAACCAACATACACATGTCCAGCATGCAATTTACGAACAAGAATGTTGCATCTGCACACATGAATGATACCATTAAGCCGAATGTAAACAGACATTCGTCATCAGTCATGATGTGTTATCAAGCATGAAAAGGTGTCTACATGTAAATTGAAAGTACCATCAAGAATCAAGAAAAATGACACTGTCATGAAGAAGAATGTAATTTTTACTTAAATACCGTTCCATATAAATTAGTAGTCTATACCAAGAAAGAAATAATACCAACAATTGAGCATATGTAAAATGAAAAGTATACATTTATACTCATTTTCATCAATTTACTTTAACAAATGTTTTTAGAATATTCATCATTTTTATAACACATGAAAATTCGAACCACAGGCGACATTCTGATAATGTGACCCGAACAAAAAATACAAAAAAATGAGCACGTAAAATAAAAAAAAAAACATTTACAAATTTTCTATTTTACAATCAAAGCATGCATGTAGTACATGAACTCAAAACGTCCGAGAACAACGAAGGATAATTCACACCATAAATGACGGAAATAAAACACCCGAGAGCATTCCGTGTCCTTTGGTTTTCGACTTCGACTTCTATACTTGTTGTCAAAAAATTAGCATAATACCTACTCTTTATAAGTTTAACGTAGAATCGATAAGATGTGCAGCATTAAAAGATACATGCAATTTACATAGGCTTTATGTTTTATTAAAATATCATTTGAATACATCTATCGTTTAACATGAATTAAAGATTCCTAATACTAGGGTTTACATCTTTCAACTTTCGTTTTAAAAAGCCAAATAAAAATGAGTTAATACGTTCAATGTTTTGTGAATATTTATCATATTTACCATTTTCTTTTAAAAATATACACCATTTTCTTCATATAGTTTAATATTTTAAGCAATAGAAATCAAACAAAATCGTTTTTAAAAAGCGTATGTATACCTTGCGCTAAACCTCTTGTTTCGCTTTCAAATCGAAACCGGAAAACCGGAATTTCCCACGTTGAAGTACCGATAACTTCTCATAATTATCTTCCGCTTACGTCATGCGAAACTCAACGAAGTTATACGGAATATCGTTAGTGCCATCGTGGTTACACATTAAAATCCAGAGGGCGACAATGCGCGGTAGTGCGATAGTACGATGGCGAGTATGTAGTGTTTTATCCAGGCCGTTTTAGCGGGGCGCGGCATGCCCTTTTTGTAGCGCCACGCTGCCCCCTTTCAAAGCCATTAAGCGCCATGCTGCCCTTTCCAAAGGCCGCCGCCCTGCCCTTTCATGAGCACCCGCTGTTTTCCGTCCTCTATTGTTACGGTATGCTTGATCGCGAGATTTGCTCGTTTTATGGCCCATAGGCGATTAATTGGACTAGTATCACATTATGGCCCCAAGGAAGCAAGGATTCGCGCTGTTGTGAATTAGTCATGCGTGAATAACCTCTTGTAAATATCAATCGATAATATCAGTGGCTATGTTATTCCAAGCGCACTTATCAGTCGGTAATGTGTACTCCTCCGGGAGGCGGAAAACTACAACGGGCGAGGCATGGTCAGGGGTGATAACCCCAAAAAAGGGTTAGGGTAAGGGTTAGGGTTAGGAGTCGGGTTAGGGTTAGGGTTGGGTTTAGGCTAACCCAAACCCTAACCCGACCCCTAACACTAACCCTAACCCTAACCCTCTTACCCCCCCCCCCCCCTTGCGCAATACCATACCATGCCTCGCCCGTTGTAGTTTTCCGCCTCCCGTACTCCTCCACGATAAAATCGTGGACTGTTACTTCGGAGACTTTTAATGAAAAACTCGATGTTATCCTCGTGGAAATTGCGCATTTCATGCATAATTCAGTTATATCAAAACATATATTTTTACGCGTAATTACATTTAAAAAAAACAAATCAATTATTTATCGTTATCTTCTTGAAGATAATTAATTACTGAAAAAATTACTGAGACGTATACTAATTAAACAAAATGCGAATCGCGTATTAGGCTGACGTATTTTATGATTTTTACGTTGCTATGCGCACCTGTCGCTTACATCTTTTTAACAAGATGGCGGACAATACAGAATTAAATTGTGACTCGGCAAAAATAGGAGTTAACGTCGTATACGATCGAATTTACGATGGATATCATACATTTAGAAGGAATTAATGACAATTCCGTGATAATCAACGATGCATAAAAATGTTTTAGATAGCAACAAAATATTTATTTGTAATCTACTCAGTGGATGTATGTCACGGAAACGAGTGTTTGCAAATTGTTAGCGATCAGTTTACTCGCAATGTTTAACATCTAACAAGATTATCGTTAGAAAATGGGATAAGACAAACATGGTTTCATTTATATGTTAGTGGATCTGTGTATAATCAGATTCATATACATATATTGCTATATTATGTTTGTCGTGCTGTACAGTTTATTGAAACAGCATGGAACTTAAATGTACATTGCAAGGTAAATATATTAATATAAATCAAAGTAAGTTTAATACATCAATAACCATTAAATGTGCTTGTTTATATTTTCTTTTTTTTTCACAACTGCCTCTGATGCGATTACATGTTTCTCCCTAATTCAGGTATTCACGGAACGTTTTTGCCCTTTTTTGCCTAAACTGCGCGCTAAAATGCCCTTTTTCAAAGTAATGCGCCATGCCCCTTTGCCCTACTGGGAAAACACTACAAAACGATAGTTCGATGGCGACAATGCGATAGTACGATGGCGACAATGCGACAACGCGATAGTACGATGACGACAATGCGACAGTGCGACAATACGAAAGTGACAGTGCGATAGTACAAGGGCAACAATGCGATAGTCATATCGTACTGTAGCCATCGTATCATCGCATTGTCGCCATCGTACTTTCGCGTTATTTTAATGTCGTCATCGTATTATTGCATTGTCGCAATCATACTATCGCACTGTCGCCATCGTATTGTCGCACTGTAGTCATCGTATTATCGCATTGTCGCAATCGTACTATCGCACTATCTCATTGTCGCATTGTCGCCATCGTACCATCGCACTGTCGCCATCGTATTGTCGCACGGTCGTCATCGTATAATTGCACTATCGCATTGTCTCCATCGTACTATCGCACTGTCGCCATCGTATTGTCGCACTGTCGTCATCGTATTATGGCATTGTCGCCATCGTACTATCGCGTTATCGTACTGTCGTCATCGTATAATGGCATTGTCGCCATCGTACTATCGCACTGTCGCAATTGTATTGTCGCACTGTCGTCATCATACTATCGCATTGTCGCCATCGTACTATCGCACTATCGCATTGTCGCCCTCTGGATTTTAATGTGTAACCACGATGGCCCTAACGGTATTCCGTAAAGTAATGATGTAATTTCGGAAAACGAAAATAAATAAACTTTGAAAAACTAACAAGTTTTTAAACAAACATTTTAGATGTTGTTTTATGCATATCTATAACTGCTCGTGTAAATGTTACTTATTTCTACTGTTAACAACATCTAATCATCAAACCCTTTACATGATGCAGGATCAACGGGGTTTTCAGGGGTTAACATGGGCTGAACAGGATTTAAATACATGGTTAAGGACTTCATTTTAGGAAACATCTCAAGTTATTGAAATACATTTGCGAGCATATTGTGTGTATAAAAGGCAGTGTTTCTTGCAGCTGTGTCGATATCTTAAGATTTAATAATATATCCTTTTATACGTCTGAAATCGGTGCCAAAATTTCACGTTGCGTGCTGCATCACCGTGTACATGAATGCTGTACACATAGCTTGTTGGCAATGAATACATGCTTATTCAATAAAGTAATTCTGATGTATTTCACATTGCCATAAGCAACAGAAAAACTGTCTTTTATAAACTTATTGAAATGCTTAAGAAAAATTGTTTTAAAAGGTTATTTGAAAAAAGCACCACTTAGCGATGTGTTAACATCCAGTAAAGTTCAACTGTGAAACCAACAAAGTCACGTGATCGTGCACCCTGTTTATGTAATGCTACAATTGCCTATGTAGTTTGTGTAGTTTTTCTCTTCGTTAAATGGTATGTTATCAGTAAGGAAATGAAAACTTGACAATTTAGTTTATTGTTAATATATGGCACAATTATAATTTTATCAATAAAAACAGTTGGTGTCGTTATTTTTCATTACTTACAAGGTATAAAGGACGGTGGATGATCTCCCATAGGGACCGCCCATAAAGTACGTCACGCTCCAAATAGGGGGAGAGGTGTGAGAAATGTGACAGGGGAGATGGGGTCAGGCCATGTGTGACGTCGCACAATTTTGTGAATCATTTGGATTAGTTTTATGTAAAAATAGCATATATATCTAATTACAATCTCCTAAATGAGTTGTTCATGATTCCTCTCGATAGGAGAGCTAGTACGCTGTTGCGAAGCCTTGTTTTATTTATAGCCTTGCTTTCGTCATGCCGGAAGTATTATTACTTCTGTGTTGTCTTTGCTGCATAATTATGTAACTGAGTAAAACTTTTCTGCCATAGTATACATAATCATACAACTCCTTCATCTTGGGACATCATTGCCTTTAACAACACCTCTCCCCTGTTACACTCCTTCAATGTAGAATCCATGTTAAGCATTTTCGCCCACCTGTGGCATCGATCAACCTACAATCAGTTATACCTTTCGACCTGTAACACCCTTCTCATACTTCTCCCTTAGTTGCAATAAGCACATTTCCCTTAAGCTACTCCTTCGCACACTGTTGCATCGCACCATTGTGGCACTCATTGTGTCGGACCTATGAAGCCTCTCGTCCCCTGTAGCATACTTCCTCTCTTTTACACACTATTTAATAGCATCAATCCGTATTAGACACCACTGCCTCTGTTGCAACCCACGCTTTTTAGCACCCTCTCTATGTAGCCCCTATCAACATATTTATATAGCACGTGCATATCCCTTTGTATAAGCGTTCTCTTCGAAACATCCTACCCTCTATGGCACTCCTCATTTCATTACACCCTTCTCTCTTTAGCACCTCTAATTTCATAGTATCTCTCCGTCCGCAATTTTTAGTCCTCATCTATCTTTATTAGCCTCACTTCAAACCACCCCTCACTTTGAAGCATCTATCACTTCACAGCAGCCCTCATTCTGTAGAATCTCTCACTCCATATCAACCTTCCCTCTTTATTACTACTCACTTCTGTAGCATCCCTTTCTTCAAAGCATCTGTCCCTGCTAAACTCACTTCAGTTATATCACCCTTCCTTCTTTAGCACTATTCACTTCTTAGCATCACATCACTTTATCCACGGCCCCCTCGGCAGCACACCTTAAAAGCATCCCTCTCTTAAGCATGACTCTGTCCTACTCTATCCCTAAATCTTTTTTTAAAAACTCACTTCGTAGCATCCAATTCCCTTTGAAACTACCCTATATCAGCACCATCTGTTATTCAGAGGCATCGCATCCTCTGTATATAGCACCCCCACCCTCTCTGTGTAGCACCGGGCACTTTGGAGTACCAAGCCCAAGAAGCTCTTAGCCCCGTTAATAACTCGTTTCCTTCTCACACCCATTCCCTGAATATTTTTCCGCAGCATCATTCACTTCTTAGCATCACATCACAATATCCACGGCCCCCTCGGCAGCACACCTCACTATAAAGCATCCCTCTCTTAAGCGTGACTCTATTCAAAGCATCCCTAAATCTTTTTTTAAAAACTCACTTCATAGCATCCAATCCCCTTTGAAACTACCCTATATCAGCAACATCTGTTATTTAGAGGCATCGCATCCTCAGTATATAGCAGCCCCACCCTCTCTGTGTAGCACCGGGCACTTTGGAGTACGAAGCCCAAGAAGCCATTAGCCCCGTTAATAACTCGTTCCCTTCTAACACCCATTCACTGAATATTTTTCCACAGTGCAGCTCTTGTTATTCCTTACGCTCTGGATAAACTTTCTGACTCTGTGAATAGCCGTCGATGTATTTTTGAGAAAAAAAGGAATAGTCGCCTCACTTTCTCAGCTCAGAATTGTTATCTTGTATATGAAGTTTACTGGATTGTAGCCGAAAAAATAAAAACAGAATTGCGGACATGCGCAGTTGTGTCGAATAGTAAATTGAAAAACATCACGACTGTTAATCTTGACCTCCCCTCTATTATTTAGGTGCAGCAGCAGAAATTAGCAAGCAATACTTCCACGTTGGCAAAAAAAGAGAGTTTAAAAAACACGCTGCAATAAACACATATACATATATATATATGATTGCGCGGTTAATATTTGTATTGACATATTTCGACGTATTTTTTTTTAATACGTGAATGTTTATGAAGTGTGATTCAACGAAGACTAATTCGATCCTAAAATGGACATGCACAGTCATAAAGCATTTGGAAACGTGAAAATCTTTATAAGTTTTCACATAATTTTATTTAAAACAACGAATCGATTATTTGGTCTGGTTGGTTAGTAATGTTATACATAATATTTTATTGGCAAGGACGTTGCTTAAAAAATATACATCTTGCTGTATTAAAAATGGTATATGGTCAATCCAGGGGCGTAGGTAATGGGGAGGCGGCTGCCTCCCCAATATTTCGGCTAGCCGTTGTTATATAAATAAAACGTAAAATCTCCCAAAATCGCCGCCCCAAAACCAGTATTTTTGTAATCGCGCACCGTCAGTGCAAAAGCCATGTGTCCCCTCTCCGTCTGCTCCGAGGTTGCCAATAGTGATGTGTCAATATACCTTGTTTGGGGTCCGGGTAATGTCATTGCCTTAATTGTTTTAGTGTTCTTTTCCGTAATTGCACTGTCGGTGTTTTGATTAAGGACAGGCTATTCGTTTAATTGATCGCTTTAATTCAAAGGTAACTGCCACTTAAAATAATTTTGAATAAATATACGCGTGAAAAACATTAATTTGATTGAAAATATGTTTGTTCTCTAAGTATAGCAGTTATTATTTGATTAGAAATAATTGAAACAATATCATATATGTATTTGTTTAATGTCAAAAATGAGAATTCCTAATCAGCCTCGAAATTTTGCTTTTCCAACGCGTACATTCTGAAAGAAAAACGCAGAACAGCGTTCATTCCAATCTAGTTGGTTTGATTCGTTCACATGGCTCCACTACAATGAGGTATGTATATTAGTATTAAGTTTTAATTTGCGACCGTTCTTTCCTTTTATAAACCTAACGTCGATCTAAATACAAACGAAATTTAGAAAAAAAACATACAAATAATACTCGTATTGTTGCTTAATACTTTTGTTTTTATTATTATCATTAATATTTAACACAAAATTTATTACATTAACAATGTTATTCTTTTCAGAGCCGGGTTTTGTGTTCTGCCATCTCTGCATGGCGGCCAAGAAGACGGACAAGATCGGCAACACTAAGGTGGACGGCGGCTTCATCAGTGATGGCTTCTCCAACTGGAAACATGGTCCCATGAAGTGGCGAGTGCCACAAGGAGGCGGTAGAGCGACTGGTGACGCTTCCTGCCACTACGCGTGACGTGGAAGAGACGCTGTCAGCGGGGCACGCGAAGAAGAATTGTAATTGTAAAATTTTTCGGAACCACGGGAGAGGACAACCCTCTTAAACGAACCCCTTTATGTTTACAGTACAGAAACTGGACCGCCTCCCCAATGTTTGGAAGTTATCTACGCCCCTGCAGTCTAATATACACATACATATATATTTAATTTGCCGATGCCAAGGTGTCTCTAAGAACACGAGGTGGAACAAATGCAGATTTAAACTTCTAGAAACAAGAAATGATGACTAATTTAACTTCATGGCTAACACGGTATAACCAAAAAGTACGCCTGTGAGTCAATTTGCTTAACCAATTGAACCTTTACGTTGACATATTGATATCAACAAAGGCTGTAGATATCATAAATGCAGCGAATTTATATGGATATACTGAAAAGGCTAATTTCTGCTCCTTTTAATGGAAACTAATCCATTTGTGAATACGATTTACATGTTAAAAATTTGCAAGAATACCGGTCTTTAATTACAGCAAAATGTTCGCGTTCTATGCTTAAATATTGCCATGTGATTGTGTTCAAACTAGTGTGTTCCACCTTCATTGTTAAGAAGCGTTTATTCGTCCCTTTTAGTAAAATAAGCGTTTGAATAAATGCTTGACACTTATCTTGTGAGTGAGGCAGAAATTACATGGCTCTTTAACTTGCTGGAGAAACATATTTGGTATTTGCAATATTTTGTGAACATTGTATTTTTAAATTAGGTTTTGAGGTGTATCTAAATTGTCCTCTTTTTTTCCAAATGGGGTTTTAATGTATGTTTCCGCACATTGGTGGATTAATTAACCTTCACTTAACGAGTCTTTCTGTAATGCCCATTTTTACAAAATATCAATATATTGGGGAAAACATTTAATAAATATTGGCTTGTGCAGAGACGTAGCTACGTCTCTGGCTTGTGTATGCATTTCCAAACAGAGGTGTATCCAGTGATTGACGGCCGTTAAATCGGACTGTCACAGCCTTGCTGACTTTCAATCGGAATCGAAATTATTAAGCCTTTCGAACATATAGTGAATAATGTTGACTGTGAGAATCATTAACCAATCTTTGATGCGCAAACAGTTGTCAACGAATGTAGCTCGTGTGTTTGCCGTTTGCAATGAACGTCAATGGTTACTGTCAAAGTGTAGCTACAGTTCGGACAGTGACAGAATCGGTCAAAGAAAACAAAGAGCATGGAGGAAAACAGTCCTGGCAATTGGCTTTGGAGTAGCAGGTATATTTAATTTTGTTAATGAAATGTTCAAACTAGGAAAAAGAAATTTACCAGCATTGATTTGAGCATCTTCATGTGTTCGCACATCTGTATGTTGATGTATTCATTAGTTGCAATAAGCCAACTGTACCAACTATTGACTCTCCAGCTCACTCTTGAGTTGCAACTGATAAAGGATTTGTTCATGTAAACCCGCCGTCTGGAATCCAGGAGCAACTTCTATATGAGCCTCATAAACTGTTTACTGGCATAAAAAACACAAATAGGTTATAAAATTATCCCAAATGCGTATTAAAACAACTTATCGATGGTCCCAATTTAAAATGACGAACCTACATTTTTGGCATTTCGCGATTTTGATATTGTGCAAAGCGGGAAATCAATGCACATATACCCCCAAAACAACAAAATAGTTAACCAATCGCAACAGCTCCATATAGTCACGTGATGTAATGACGAACCGCAATTGCTTGAAGTCAAAATGACGAAGCTGAAAAAAATTGTTACGTCGGCATTTTGCGAGCTTATTAATATATTAAAGTATCAATATAGCCATGTATTTTAAGGCAAATTGACAAAACGTAAACGTTTGCTTATAAAATAATTAAATGATGTACATTTTATAGCATTGATGAACGCAAAAAGATATCAAAATAATATAAAATGTTGAGGTATTAACTTAGTAACTTGTGGCCGCAACTAATAGCTTGTTCCTACAACTTATTAAGTTGAGGTTTCAACTTAGTAAGTTGTTCCTTCAACTTTATAACTTCTGGCCGCAAGTTACTAAGTTAAGACCACAATTTTCTGAGCACTTGCCTTGTTTGCGACTGGGTTCAGGGTTCCATCCCCGGTCTGAGCACTAGCAACGTACGCGTCGGATCCCCGTTTCGAGTCCCATGGTTTTTGGATTTGAACCCGGGACGCTTCTTGTAAAGGGCGATTCCTCTGACCGGGGCTCGATCCCGGGAACCATCGCTTACGAGGCGAGTGCAAGATGCTTAAGTTTTCGACGGTCTGAAAATCTAATTAGGAGTTTTCGACGGCCTCGGGGTTCGAATCATAGTTCGAGCACTAGCCCTGAAAGCTTTGGGTCTCTAGATCAATCCTCGGTTTGAGGATTTACCCTATAAGCGACGGCTCGAATTCCGATGTGAGAATTTGCACCAACAGTGACCGGTCCCGGGTTCGAGCCCCAGTCTGAGTACTAGTCCTGAAAGCTATGGATCCCGGGTTCAAGCCTGTGTCTTAGCTCTTGCCCAGTAAGGGAAGGATCCCGGTTGCAAACCTCAGTCTGAGCGTTCGCACCGAAAGCTACGGGTTCACACAGGGACTCGAACCAAACAGCCGTCGCTAACATACCATACTGAGCACCCGCCTACTAAGCGACGGGCTGCGGAAATGAGCTTCGTAAGCAACATTTCCCGCTTTCGAGTCCGGAAATGAGAGCTAGCCTCGCAAGCTATGGGTGTTCGGGTTCTAGCGCCGGTCTGAGCACTAGCCCTGTAAGCTATAAATCCCATTTTTCGGGTCCGGCGATAAGACTACGACTTTGATCAGGGTCCGTTCGCTTAAATGGTAAGTACTTAAACAGGGATTTTAGCCCGGGGCCCATAGCATACAGGGTGAGTGCTCAAGCAGGGCATCCAAGCCGGGATCCGTTACGTAGGGTGCGAATGCTCAGACTGGAATCCAAGTCGCTTACAGGGAAAGTCCTTAGACTGGGGCTAAAACCCAAAGACCCATCGTTTAAAAAGGGAGGTATCAGACCTGGATTCCCAACCGGAATCCGTCGCTTATGTGCCTAGTTTTCACAACAGGGTTCGAGCCCTGAACCAAGTCGCTAACTTGGCGATCGCTCAGATAGGGGCTCAAATCTGAAATCCATGACTTACATGGCAAGTGCTCAGATAGGGCTCGAACGGGGGATCCATAGCTAACAGGGATAGTGCTCGAACCCGAGCACCTAGTAAAATAAGGGGTACTAATTGTGATAAAACGGTAAAGATGAAACGCCCGATATTATTGGTTAAACTTAAATTAGTGGTTTCAACATAGTTAGTTGGTCCCACAAGTTATTTAGTTGAGGCAAAAACTAATAAGTTGTGGGAACAAGTTATGAAGTTGTCGCCACAAGTTTCTGAGCTGAGGCCTCAACTTAATAAATAAGTTGTTCCCACAAGTTATTTAGTTGAAGGAATAACTTAATAAGTTAAATGAACAAATTACTAGGTTGAGGTCACAATTTAATAAGTTTTGGGAGCAAGTTATGAAGTTGTGGCCACAAGTTACTAAGCTGAGGTCTCAACTTAAACAGTTGTGGGGACAACGTACGTAGTTGTTTCCACAAGTTATTTTAAAAATTGTTTCCACAAGTTATTAAGTTGAAGCCACAACTTATGATGTTGTTCCCTCAACTTTATAAGTCGTTCCCACAAGTTACTAAGTTGAGGCCACACTATAAATAACGAATTGCGGTTGTCACCTCTGTTCCACCGTGTAAAACAGAAAAACATGAATTGCTTTCCTATATCTAACGGACAACAGTGGAAAAATTTATTCTATTGAAACAAAATCTATTACAATAAGCTGTCCAATTTGCCGAAACATCACATAAATGCAAGTCTAAATGACAAAGATACATTTTACAGCAGATTTATTAACTTAACATCAAATTAGTTCCATACGAACATGGTCTATCATGCGACACTTTTAAAAATGTTTAAAATAATCTTTATTTGACTTTGTGCAAGAAATGTTTAACTAAAATAGGTCTCCTGAAAACTTGTGTTTTTGTAGGTTCGACATTTTAAATTGAGACCATCGTTATGTTATATCAGGTGTGCTCACTGAAGAAGTATACTGTATTAATTCAAGTTTTAAATGTTTCAATGGTTCATGAAAATGTGTAAGTTTATGCGATGAACAATGTCTCATTTTGATTCTAAACGTATTCATATACTATTCAACTTATCATGATACATCGTTTAACTCTGGAGTCCGGAACCTAACTCCGGAACCTCAGTAAGATATATCAAATACAGTCCATTGGTGTATAACGGTTAGCTAAGGACTTCGAGTCTCATTTCAACGTTAACACCATGCATTCAGTAATTAAACCATTAAACCTCGAAAGACAAATGTCTTTCCTATTGAAACATGCCAGCGGTTTTTAATTTGAGAAAAAATATTATTTGTTTAAAGAACGAATTTCATGGTACACTGATTCAGCCATTACCGGATGGCTTAGGTCTTTATCGTATTACATGTGTATCGTGTTATTTCTTGAAATTTGACACAGCATTTGTAAAAAATAATTGAAATATATGTACATTTCCAGAAAGGAAATTAATTTCTGCGTTTAATAAGACCAAGTTCATGGAAATCTCTGCACAATTGATGAAGTAATGGCTGTTCAAAGCGATGCACCCTATCTTCAGGTCATTTTGAGTTGAATACCTTGTTATATAGATATAGATTTGATAGTGAAAAATATGTTTTCAGAGAAATCGCTTTTTCGTTATAATTTGATTATTTTTCATTAAAAATGATGTTTTGACTAATTAATATCATTGCCAAACGCTAACCACATGTGTATTGGACAACTTCAATTGAGTTTATATTTATTTTGAGACAATCCCCATATTTCTGAATATGGGTCACCACATGTCGGTAATTCACTAAATCCAGAGTTGCAGCTTTTATGCTTATTTTATATGGTACGCATCAATTTGGTTTCTGAGTATTCTTACTTTTGTAAAAGACACATAATACTAAAATATTACATCAATGAACATTATGTTTACCAAACAAAATCTGCAAAATTCAAGAAACCATTCGTTTGCACTTTTCTTGTCGTCACAAAAACGTCGCGTACATAACGTGACCTTGTTTTGCTTTCGAAAAAAGAAACAGTTGTAAACATTGACACACATCAACAAAAACATGAATCGACTTAACAATGATAGGCTTTTTGTATTCAATTCATAGAAAACTATAAATCTTAACATAAATAAAAGTATTTTGCAAAAAACTTTCAACCTATCCGTTACCCACTAAAATCCGCTATACACCAATCGACTTTAGTCAACTCAAAAATTCCACTTTCGGCTTCATAACCATTTTTTATGTCCCCCACCACTATAGGGGGGGACATATTGTTTTTGCCCTGTCTATTGGTTGGTTGGTTGGTTTGTGTGTTTTTGTGTTTGTTTGCTCCCACTTAAACATTTTGCCATAACTTTTGCAAAATTGAAATTAGCAACTTCATATTTGGCATGCATGTGTATCTCATGGAGCTGCACATTTTGAGTGGTGAAAGGTCAAGGTCATCCTTCAAGGTCAAAGGTCAAGAAGGGCGCAGAAGGGGACAAACACAAATTTGTTTTTGTTTTGAGCTTTTATCAACAAAAAACACAAATTTACGTTGATGGTAACAGGAAGTGTATTTGTTGCCATGTATTAATTTAGTTTAGTTTAAACATTATTTATGTTACCGGTAGCTTGATTGCATAGAAAGCCTTATTTGAAACGCTCTCAAGTCGGTATATATGGGGAAGATCTAAAGAACGCTCCCACAGTGGGGATTGATCCCGTGACCTCCCGGTCGGTAGGCGGACACCATATGTATTAGGTTGATTGAACTCAATTTTATAGACATACCAGTACATGAAACATAATTTTTTACGTGCTTTTTGGCTTTACCAAGGAGAACTTCAAGCTGATTGTATGTTCTCATAATAGCTCAAAGCATTCAAGAAGAACAAATTGATTCATTAAATGGACTTGTTTACAGTTTGACAAAATGTCATAGGTTCATAAAAGAGAGTCTGTAATAAATAATTTAACAAAAACAGACATTAAAAAATTAATAGTTCATTCATGTGCATGGCTCCTCTGGAGCATGGACACCCTATGCTAGGAGTCTTTGGACCTGGCTAGGACCAGTACCTTGGGTCTTTGGAGGAAATCTAAAGAATGCTTCCAGATTGGGAATCCAACCCATGGCCTCCCAATGGCTAGAAGGACACCATATCCACAGTGCCACAGAGATCTCTTTAAAGTTAATTAAGTATGATACATTAAAGTGTCTTAGTACATGGAAGTTTAGTTTCAAGCAATTTTGTTTTTACTGTAACACCAGTTGCACAAGAGATGTATACTTTTTCTGATAAGCGATAAAAATTAAGATGGATGTCAAATAAGGGCAATTAGATAATATAAAACCAAGAAAAATGATTGTACAATCTGTGTTAGCTAAACTTCACAATAAGATCATACATTATCCTTAGTCTTAAAGGGATCTTCACGGTTTGGTAAATTGACAAAATTGAAAAAAGTTGTTTCAGATTCGCACATTTTCATTTTAGTTATGATATTTGTGAGGAAACAGTATTACTGAACATTTACCATAGTCCAATATAGCCATTATATGTATCTTTTAACGATTTGAAAACCTAAAAATTATAAAGCGTTGCAACGCAAAACGATTGAGTAATTTGGAGAGTTCTGTTGTTGTTTTTTAAATTTACGAAACTACGAAGATTGCTTATATAAGGTATAAAATACCCGGCGGAATAGCCAAACGGGCTAATGCGTTTTTACTTCAGACTAACTCCAGGACTCTGGGGGTCACTGGTTCGAGCCCTGGTACCGGCTACTTTTTTTCATTTTTTTTAAATTTTATTCTTGATTTTTTTACTGGAGCTTTTAAGATCCAATGTTTACATTTATCAATATAAAGCATTTAATGACAAACTTTAAAATATGCCAAAATCTGTGAAAAGGCCCCTTTAAGACTAACACAAACCTTTTTGTACTGCATGATTATCATGACAGGACATGTCTTGAATACCTGGAAAACAGTTGATATACCCCTATAAAAGAAAATATGTGTTTTGCAATTTAGACTTTTTTAGCATTTAAAAGCTCCTTGTTAAGGCATAATCATATATTTAGTTTAAACCTATTTATATTTTAGCTTGATTGCATCGAAAGCCTAAGGCTATTGAGTCCGTTTCCTGGGTCTAGAACCTGTACTTGGTGTGTGTTGGGTAGATCTAAAGAACGCTCCCAGAGTAGGGATCGAACCCATGATCTCCCTGTTGCTAGTCCGACACCATATCCATTACAACACGGTCACCATTAAATCATATATTTTAACCAGCAGGGCTCAGGCTGCCATTTGCAATTGCCACCAAATGCTAAAGTTCTAGATAAGTGGCAATAAAATCTTTCAATTTGGGAAAACAAGCTAAAGTCAATTAGATTTGGAAAATGGTTGGTCAATACAGGTGGTGCAAAGTTGAACATTGAAATGGACAGTCAGGAGCCATTAGACTTCTTTAAATTGTTTGTAGATGATGCCTTGATTTATTGTCTTGTGCCATTTAACTATGCTTCTGCAGTTAAATGCCCATTAAAACAACACTCAAGAATGAGAAAATGGAAAGAGGTAACCTCTTAGATTTTCTTGCACTGGCAAAAAATATTAGGTTGCTTCACATGTCAGATTTGAAATTTTCTGCTGCTTAATGAAATTTTAAATGTGTGTTGTTTTTTTAAAGAAAAAAAAATATTTGTAAAAATATATATATTTTATTCAATATTTAATTGCTTAAAATGTACAAGAAAGTAAAAAGAGACTGAATATTACTGGTTTAATCAAAAAATTTATAAGTACATACACATGTACAGGTAAAAACATGTTTAAAGTATGTCTCGTAATATACAATCAATGACAAATAAAAAAATATATAGCTTTTATATTCTTATGTCTTATCATAATTTAAATGCAGCCTATTGACATTCACCAACCATTTCAGCCTCCATTATAGTAATTTATGTAGTCTTTTTAATGGCTTTGTATTTAATTGATAAAAAAACATTAGAATATTCTTTTACATTCCTTTTAGCTTGTCATTTATCATTTTTACCTCAAATGGGAGACGGCCTTTTTATGGGTACTATACAAAGAAAGAAAAAAAAATCGCTGCGTATATTGTGTGTTCTCAATGAGATACATGTGTGTCTTACAGGCAGCAGACAAGTGTGCTCACTTACATAATATTTGGCAACCAAGAACTTGTGTAGTGTCTTTTCAATCGTGATGACGATGAGCATCCATTGAATTGTCGTCCGTAATTTTTATCTAATTTATACTTAATGCAGTTGAACTTTAATTTTATACGAAAAATGGTGACCTACTATCCCTTGGCTGCCAAAGGCGGAGGGATTAAGAATTGGAGATGTCTGTCTGTCAGTCTGTCACAAAACTTTTCAAGTTTATATCACAGAAACTATATAAGATATGTACATGAAACTTCATGGGTGTATAGGTAGTATAAATGAGGAAATGTGCCATGCATAAGAGCCATAACCCTACACTTTCTTGAATAAGAGTTATTGCCCTGTGTTTTTTTTTGTGTGTGTATGACCTTGATGTAACTTTTCAGGGCTATATCTCAGATACTATACTTCAACATCAAAGTTCATGGGTGTATTGATATCGATAGAAGAAGTGCCATGCTTAAGAACCGTAACTCTTCACTCTCTTAAATAAGACTTATTGCCCTTTATTGTTTTTGTATGATGTAACTTTTATCTTGTATACAATATTTCAACATGAAACGTTGTAGGTGTATATATATCAATGAGGATAATTGCAATACATAAAAACAATTACCCTACACTTAAAAATTCTTTAAGAATTATACCATATATTAAGGGATGTGCACCCATCCATAAACAAAATGTATTTGTTGGGTGATATATATTCAACAAATTTGCTTGTTCTGTTTATTTTCAGATTGTTTTAATAACCCATGATAGGAAAAGGATGATACTCCCTCATATAGGGTCAGGGTGATACACCCACATATAGGGTCAGGGTGATACACCTCCATATAGGGTCAGGGTGATACACCCACACATAGGGTCAGGGTGATACAGCCACATATAGGGTTTGGGTGATGTACTCACATATAGGGTCAGGGTGATACATCCACATATAGGGTCCAGGCTTTTTCCACTCCATTTTGGGAATATGCCACACTGGAATTTTGGGAATTTTGCGTCGTGAAAACCCCCATTTTGGGAAAAAAATTATTCGCAAAATTGGCTCAATTGGGAAAAATTATTGTATGTAAATAGTGTTTCTTATATTTCAGAGAAGCCGTTAACTGGTAAATAACGACTATTTTGATAACTTATTATTAAAATTTTACAAAGTATTATGAACATGTGAGATAAGTGCAGGTTTTTTAATCTGAATTTGGGGAAAAGGCCTGGCCTTTTTTGAGGTGAAAAAATCGTGCGAAGCGCCGGATTTTGAGGAAAATAAGGGGAGTCTTATATAATCATTAACATATTTTACAGTTTTTAAAACAAATTCAAGGCAACAGATAATTTAATTATGCAACACTTTCTATTTTCTACATCGGATCAGATTAACTTATATATTTTAAGGTAAAAAAAATATGTTTTTTTTTGTTTTTTTTGGAATTGGGATTTTTTTTTCAATTGGGAAAAAAACAACCAGATTTGCATTGGGAATGGGGCCGAATTTCGGACCCGTGGCATAGGGCGGAAAAAGCCTGGGGTCATGGTGATACTCCCACATATAGGGTCAGGTTGATACACCCACAAATGGGTCAAGGTTATACACCCACGTATATGGTCAGGGTGATACACCCAAATATAGGGTCAGGGTAATACACCCACATATAGGGTCAGGTTGATAGACCCACATATACGGTCAGGGTGAAACACCCACATATAGGGTCAGGCCGATACACCCAAATATAGGGTCAGGGTGATACACCCACATGTAGGGTCAGGGTGATACTCCCACATATAGAGTCAGGTTGATAGACCCACATATAGGGTCAGGGTGAAACACCCACATATAGGGCCAGGCTGATACACCCACATATAGGGTCAGGGGGATACAACCACATATAATATCAGGGTGATACACCCACATATAGGGTCAGGGTGATATACCCACATATAGGGTATATCAAATGAAAGTCCCGCTTCACGTTGAATTAGTTTACGTCCAGATATTTTGGTACATGTAGTCAAGAAGAGGTTTGCCTATTAAGCTGGATAGCCAAGTACATTTATGTAATATACACCAGACTTTAATATATTGTTTTTTTTAGACGAGAACTAAGAAGTGTAACAAACAAAAAATCCCATCAACAATTCTTTCTCAATAACAAAGTCTCACCATTTACCTAGACACGTCAATTTATACAAATGTCATACAATCCATCTCTTTTATTACTTGCCTTGGCTTGAACAATTCATTACTGCCATTTGTAGCTTCAAGCGAGGAAATAATCATAAAGAGCCTATTAAATTAAATGGCTCAAAGATAGGTTGCGATGGCAAAATTGATAAGTTGTCTCAAAAAGCCTATGGCTTGTAATTTAAACAAACTTTAACAAGCCTAAACATAATAGGTTAATTTATTCAAAAGATTAGCAATTATTTAAAGCATATTATTTTTGTAAATAAAGTATATATAATTGGCTGAAAAGGGTTTTGCATTGTGAGATACGTTACATTTTAACATAACAGTTGTAAGTATCTTGTTTAATAATTATTAATTTACAATTTCGTACACAAACTCATGCATAATGCGAAAAAATGTAAGTGGACATGTGGCCAGGTATCTAATAAAATGTATAGGACCTCACTGGATTTTACCAGACAATGTAAGTGGACATGTGGCCAGGTATCTAATAAAATGTATAGGACCTCACTGGATTTTACCAGACAATGTAAGTGGACATGTGGCCAGGTATCTAATAAAATGTATAGGACCTCACTGGCTTTTACCAGAACATGATCTTCTTTAACCAAACAATAGGGAATACCTTTTATAGACTAGATTTTTTTATAATTATTACTTTCACATTTTTTAACAATTCTTAACATAAAAAAATAACACTTAAATTTAAACCTGTTCTTTTTAAAGCCACACATCTTGAAATGTACTACATGGCATATTAAATTTAAGTATAAATAAGAAACATATTTTATCTATGCCAATTAGAATATGTCTGGTGGTAACAAGGTGAAAATCCGTCTTTTTTTTGCACTTTAAAGCTTAAAAACAATCGCGTTTGTCGAAATGGACTTATACGTCTAGAAATCCTACTTTCGGTTTTAAAAGCGGTACTGTTTGAAAATTAATAAATTACATGCTAACTATGCTATAGATTTAATATTACCTATGCCAATTAGAATATATCTGGTGGTTACATAGTAGAAATCCGTATATTTTGCGCTTTAAAACTTAACAGTCATTGCGTTTGTCGAAATATACATATACGTACAGAAATCCTACTTTCGGTTTTAAAATTAAAAGATAATAATAAATTACTAGCTACATGGTAACTAGGCTATAGATTAAATGACAATGTTGCACACTTTCGAATTGCATCTATATGTATATTGATTAACATGTATTTCATTTCAAGGTGTGTGGCTTTAAACATATTGTAAAACTTTAGTTAAAAGTGGAAAAATCTAGAGGTCTGACATCTTTGGCATGGGTAGCTCACACATTTTCTAACAAAGCCGAATATTGGCGCTGTATAGAAGGCTCTATTTTGACTCTTCTGTAATTTCTCTTTTTTTCATCATCAAAGTCCCTTGAAATCCCAAGAGTGTATTGTTTTACCCGGAAAGGTTAAGTATGATTGTTTTCAACACACTTTGAACAGCTTTCATAATAGTACTGTAAAATCATAATTATTTGTAGGACATTAATTTTTATTGATTTATTGGTTGATCAACTCACACATTTAACACTAACAAATAGGAAAATGACAGACGCAAATTTGTCTTTTTTC
Source organism: Dreissena polymorpha (assembly GCF_020536995.1). NCBI lineage: Eukaryota > Metazoa > Mollusca > Bivalvia > Myida > Dreissenidae > Dreissena > Dreissena polymorpha. The sequence goes on along the minus strand of NC_068359.1, from coordinate 91,575,109 downwards.
CATAATCAGAAATCCATGATTGTCCAGTAAGTCATTTTTTTACAATCATAAAATTTCAAACAGACAAATATCAATAATTGAACAGTATATGTTTGAGAATAAAATGAGAATATTTTACTAAATATGAAATTGTTACTCTATATATTTTGGGTTTTGAGGCAATCAAGTTTCGGTTTTCTAAGCTCAAAGTGAAACCTTGCCTGAAGTGATGTTGTTAACCTTAATTACATTTGGCACTATGCTGTAGTCTGTTTTCAGTTTAAAATGTTTTCTCATTGCAGTTATTTTTTCACCACTAGGTCATGTTCGAGGTTTATGGAAGTGGTTAACAATTATGAAAAGTATACATTATAGTATTACATTTTCCTATGCAATTATAAAATTGTAGTTTATAGACACACACTGGAAGCTTTATTGACTTTGTATATCTCAAATACCCCGGTAAATGCATCTCCAGAAATACATAATTACTGGATAAAAGTGTACAGTACAGCTCATAATCTTTTATCAAATCAAGTGATTTTTTGTCTTAAAACTGTCGTCATTACATTTACAGTATTTGATGTGAATTTAATATAGAAATGAGTTTTTAAGGAAGATAAGAAGGGTGGTTTAATTGCTGTATACATGTTTATTATTCATGTTCATGGCAATAAATTGTATCGTTATTCGGCAAATCTTTACTGATGATTGCTCTTTATTTTTTCATGCTTGAAATAATAGAAGCTTCATGTTTAGTGTCCTACATGCAAACAATTTGTTTAATGAACATGTATATTGTATAGTACATGCACATTGATATTAATTGCTAACCAAGAGAAATGGCCTTATTTTTAATTGCATTTAGCGTTCACTCTTCTTCAATCAATTTTCCCATTTCAGGTTCAGCTTTGTATATGAAGTACAAAAATGAGCAGGCCCCTCTCCTTGCCGCTACCCATGAACCCGGTCTTGTAGTGAAGGGGCTTCCCACATACACACTGAAAGATGTCAAGGCCCACAAGGACCCGGCCTCCAGAGTGTGGGTTACATACAAGAATGGTGTGTACGATGTGACTGACTACGTGGCAGGCCATCCAGGAGGCAACAAGATCTTGTTGGCAGCGGGCGGGGATATCGGACCGTTCTGGGACATGTATGCTCAGCACAAACAGGGCGAAATATATGAGATGCTTGAAAAGCTGAGAATTGGGAATATACTTGAAGTTGAAGAAAGAAAAGATGCTGATAAAAGCGATCCGTATGCAAATGATCCCAAACGACATCCAGCCTTGATACCCAGTTCTGTAAAGCCATTCAATGCAGAGCCTCCTGTCTCTCTGCTTATTCACAATTATATAACACCAAATGATCTTTTCTTTGTTCGTAATCATCTGCCTGTTCCGCAAATCAATATTAAAGACTTTAAACTAGATATTGCGATTGATGGGTCTGAAAAAAAGGCAAAGTCTTTTACCGTTGATACTCTTAAAAAGGTATTTCCCAAAAGAAAGATCACAACGACATTGCAGTGTGCTGGAAATCGTCGAAGCGAACAGATAAAAATAAAACCTGTCAAAGGCCTTAATTGGGGCATGGCTGCAATCAGCACAGCCGAATGGACGGGTGCAACGCTTGATGATGTTCTAAAGCACTGCGGTGTGGATATAGAAAAGGTCAACTTTGCCCATATACAGTTTGAAGGCATGGATCGAGGTCCAGACGGCACATCATATGGTGCCTCAATCCCCATGGAGATGGCTCGAATGTTGAAAAATGAAATTATCATCGCGTATGAAATGAACGGTGTGGACATTCCGCGAGACCATGGTTACCCGTTACGAGTCATTGTACCTGGAACAGTGGGTGCCCGCCAGGTGAAGTGGCTGAACAAGATAGTTCTTAGCAATGAAGAGAGTGGTTCCCATTGGCAGCAGAGAGATTACAAAGGCTTCAATGCCAGTGTGGATTGGGACACAGTCGACTTCAAAAAGTCCCACGCAATTCAGTTCCTGCCAGTGAATTCTGCAATTTGTGAACCGGAAGAGGGACAAACGTTGGAGAAAGATGCTGATGAGGTGACATTGAAAGGTTACGCGTGGAGCGGTGGGGGTCGAGGAATATTTCGAGTTGATGTTTCCGCCGATGGTGGGAAAACTTGGAGGACTGCTGATCTTCTTGAAAAGCCTGAAAGCCTGAAACAGACGGATTATCGTGCGTGGGCATGGGTGTTCTGGGAAGCCACGATTCCCCTGCCTGAAAATCATGATGGAAAGGTTGAGCTGGTATGCAAGGCCAGTGACTCACAGTACAATGTGCAGCCAGACAGCGTAGAGGGTGTGTGGAATCTACGGGGATGCTTGAATAATGCTTGGCATAGAGTACATGTGAATGTTGCTAAGTAGTCTTTGTAAGTGCCTTTGGTTTATGATAGTGTTGTTAATAATTCCAATTAGTGCTCAAAGATTCATGTTTTGGTACATGTGTTTCGTGTGCATCAATGAATTATTGAAAAAAAAATGTTTTAAGCCTTCCATAAATATAAAAGGTTGTGACACTTTTGTATGTAAATTCATGCCTAATATTAAAATTCTAGTCATGCATGATGACAAATTTTGGAGGTTTCATTCCGGACATTTCTTTTGTGGCCATTTGAAGTATCATTTTTGCATCAGGCTTTAATTAATTTAATTTCATTATAAATTTATAACTTAATTATCATCATGGTTAGAAGATTTATGTAGCATATATCTTTATGTTTAAAAAGATATTGTTAAGTGATCTTCAAGCATTGTTTTTGTTGGAAGGACTTTGCTTGCATTTCATTCATCTATTTTGCTGCCATGTTTTTGTTTTTCCTGATAAGGGAAAACTAGACTTTTTTAACCTTTACAGAAAATAACTTTGAGGAGAAAAAATCCTCACAATAAAATAATATATTTAAACCACTTGCCCTATTATTATGCTATCATTGAAACAAATACAAAAAACAAAAAGCTGGAACATATCAATAATAATTTTCTCGTAGCACTCAGCTGTTGGCTCATAGTAAGCATGAAAACTGTGTTAGTTCCATTGCAAACATGCATGTAGTAAGTTGACGTTTGTATTGTAAAACCTGTTATACATGAACAGGCATCAAGACAAGACAGATTGTTTGATTTTCAGAGGTGTTTAGTTTATCAAGGTTTTGGTAAAATCCCAGCCATTCAATATACACACCATTGTTAGCATGGATAATCAGTTAAATAAGTAGACAAAGACCATGTCATATGTATTTACATTTTGTTATCATGTATAATTCTATTATTTTTTACATTATAATCATTCAAACAATGCTTCATTTTGTCACCAATTATTGGGTTCATGCCACTGCGTTTTTTTTTTGCATTTTATACAGTCAAAAGAAAACACTGATTAAATAAGGTCTTTAAAACTTTTAAGTGTTATCCAATTTCAAATCAAATTTGTCAATTTTTGGTTTTGACAAGTTTTTGTACATTATTGTTGTATGATGAATACAATAAAGGGTGATATAAATGGAGGCCAACATAGGCCATCGATTTTGATATGTATTTGGTATTCATAGAGTACAGTGTATACTTGTTTTGTTATACTTAACCCATTTATGCCTAGCGTCTTGAAAAAAGGCCTTGGCAAACAGCGTAGACCCAGATGAGACGCCGCATGATGCAGTGTCTCATCTGGGTCTTCGCTGTTTGCTTCAAGGAATTTCTGTAAGAAATATTGTAAATATAGAAATAAATATATTAGACATCCCTAATTTTGGAAATAAATTGATCCAATTTAGAAGAATGGGAGAGTCTACTAGGCATAAATGGGTTAAATTACCTGCAATAAATGTCTCTCTCTAACAAACCTATTATCATAGTTTTATTATAACAACTAAATAATTTAGGTCATCATTATCTATAACCGTGTATTCAGTTAGCTATATAAACTGCTTCATATGAAGAACAAATAATCCTGTTCAGATAATGAATAATATATTATATAATCAATTATCATGTTGACCCCTAACTCTGAGTGGAGTACTTTGGGCAGTTGTCAGTTACTAGCATAAGTCTGTGCACTAAGTACTTGTAAATCAGCTATCCAAGAAACAGTGTGATTTGGTAAACTGGACGCTATTATTTAATTGCAATACAGTTAGAAACTGCCAAAATTCAAACTAAACAAATTAATTAACAATTCTTATATTGATGGGAAATAGTTCTATTAGTATTATATAAATTGTTTGTTAATATGAGTATTGTTTTAACTGTTGTTACATGTATTTGAAGAATTCTTATATAAATACTTAAATTTATTATTGGTAATTAGACAAACTTAAACTGACAAAGAAAAATTTAACTGTTTATACTAGCAATGGACTTGCAATACCTTTAATTATGGTTAACCTAGGCTGAAACTGTTTTGTTTCACCAAATCACAAAATGCTCATGTAGAACTGTTGTGGTTTCCCTTTGTCTGGCCTATGGTGTTGTGTGTACCGGTAATCAACTTTTAGCTTGTCAAAGCACTAGAGCCAGAGCGAGGATTATACCATATACATGTGTATTTCAATGACAGCTTTACAGTATTAACAACTTACCTCATACATGAGTTGAATAAAAGTACACAATTTACAGGTACATAACAATCACAAGTCTTAATGATAATCGTTTGTTGTTATGCATGCATCCAACTGTTCTTTATCTGTGTTATGATGTTGTTTTTTGCGCAGCTGTTCTCAATCTTTTTTAGATATTGTGAATATTTTTAAGTGATGGTGGCAGTATTGTTATGTAGAGATACATTTTGTTGATGAAGTAAACAGAACTCATTCTCTGGATCATGTTCTGACATTTTTTAAAGAAGTGTGATATTTTATTTTCAAATTGAGCAAATAAATGTCATAAGCAACAATTTAATATGAATTTTTATATCCAAATGTTCTGTTCTCTGTATATGCATTTGACCTGACATAATGCGATTCTTTTTATGATGGGAATTGATAAAAATAATTTTATTTTTCTTTGGGAGGGTCAGATATTCCTATATAATAACAACAGTACAAAACAACACATTTTTATTTTTCACTTTGTACTCTTAGCTCATGTTTATCTGCCATTACCATTTACATGTAGATAACAACTGTCAGTCATCATAGCATATTTGATGATGAATGGGTGTTTCAAGCATAGCATAGAGTGTTGTATTTAACTCTTAATTGATATTAGTTGTTCTAAATATACAAAGATAACATATTCAAGAAGAAATGTGTTTTATGGTTGTATCTCTTGCATAAATCTACCAATGACTTATATGCTTATGTTGCTTTGTTAGCTCACTTAATCTCTAAGCATTCAAGGTGATATTTTGTGAACACTCTATGTCCATTGTTGTGCAGTTTGTGTCAACTTCTGGCTTGTTAAAATTTCAGTCTCAAATTTTATCAATCTTGATAAAACTGGTCAGAATATTTATCTCAACAATATCCAGGCCAAGTTCAAATCTGGTTTACATGTCTCCGAAAATTATGTCATCCGGCCAAACTTTAGACAAATCTTTTTACCACTACAGGTACCACATGTATCCCTCAATTATGTCACAATGTGTATCTTGACAATATCTCTGCCACCTATGCCATCGATTCTGGATTACGCATGTTTAAACATTAGAAAGCCAGGTCGCATAAAAACCCATATTACATCCAGAAATTAAAACTCGATATTGGCGAGTCAGTTTGTTTATTTTGACAATATATGTGCCATGATTTAATCTGGATCATATGGGGTCAAACATTAGTTCACCAGGTAAAAGTGTTCAACACTTGGTGGACCTTGTACCAAGATGAGCACGTAAGGATATTGATCTTAGTTCAGAATTGATTGTCAAAGCTTTTAACCAAACCATCATCCTTCAGTTATTGAAGATAAAAGCGTAGAAAAATATAAACTAAAACTAGAAATGGCGCGGCAGAGGCCGACGCGTATCCCCACGTGGCATGTTTGACCCAGGGGCGCCCCAGGGTTGGTAATAGGGCCATGCATAGTTGAGATTGACAGTATTGTCATAAGAGAAGTTCAGTAACAATTTGAAGTAAATCAGTGTAGAAACTAGAAATGGCGCGGCAGAGGCCGAGGCGTATCCCCACGCCGAATGTTTGACCTAGGTGTGCCCCAGGGTTGGTAATGGGGCCATGCATAGCTGAGATTGACCGTATTGTCATAAGAGAAGTTCATCATCAATTAGAAGTGAATTGGTGTAGAAATGAAGAAGTTATAGTAAAAGGCAATTTTGGGTGGGTGTGACATATGTGGGCAGGGCGCCCCAGGGTTGGTAATTGTGCCATGCATAGTTGAGATTGACCGTATTGTCATAAGAGAGGTTCAGTATCAATTTGAAGTGAATCGGTGTAGAAATGAAGAAATTATAGTAAAAGGCAATTTTGGGTGGGTGTGGTCTATGTGGGCGGGGCGCCCCAGGGTTGGTAATGGGGCCATGCATAGTTGAGATTGACTGTATTGTCATAAGCGAAGTTCAATATCAATTTGAAGTGAATCCGTGTAGAAATGAAGAAATTATAGTAAAGGCAATTTTGGGAGGGTGTGGTCTATGTGGGCGGGGCCCCAGGGTTGGTTATGGGGCCATGCATAGTTGAGATTGACCCTAATGTCATAAGAAAAGTTCAGTATCAATTTGAAGTGAATCCGTGTAGAAATGAAAAAATTATAGTAAATGGAATTTTTTGGTGGGTGTGGCCTACATGTATGTGGGCGGCGCCCCAGGGTTGGGATTGGGGCCATGCATAGTTGAGATTGACCCTAATGTCATAACAAAAGTTCAGTATCAATTTGAAGTGAATCCGTGTAGAAATGAAAAAATTATAGTAAATGGAAATTTTTGGTGGGTGTGGCCTATGTGGGCGGGGCGCCCCAGGGTTGGGAATGGGGCCATGCATGGTTGAGATTGACCGTATTGTCATAAGAGAGGTCCAGTATCAATTTGAAGTGAATCGGTGTAGAAATAAAGAAGTAAATGTAAAATAACCTAAAAAAATGAGTGATAATTTCTGACGCGGCCCCACCCCAACCGCTATAACTTTTGACCCAGGGGTCAGATCAAAATTCCAAATAGTGCAGGGTCGCACATATGCTCATAGCTACCATGTGTGTAAGTTTCAAGGTTCTAGTGCTTTTAGTGTAGGAGGAGATAGTGGCCAGGACGGACGGACAGACAGACAGACAGACGGACGGACGGACGGACGGACGGCGGAGATAACCACAATATCCCCACCTTTTTTTCAAAAAGCGTGGGGATAATAACAAAGTTATAGTTAAAGGCAATTTTGGGTGGGTGTGGTCTATGCGGGCAGGGCGCCCCAGGGTTGGTAATGGGGCCATGCATAGTTGAGATTTACCGTATTGTCATAAGAGAAGTTCGTTAACAATTAAAAGTGAAATGGTGTAGAAAAAAAAAAGTTATAGTAAAAGGCAATTTTGGGTGGGTGTGGTCTATGTGGGCGCGGTGCCCCAGGATTGGTTATGGGGCCATGCATAGTTGAGATTGACCATATTGTCATAAGAGAAGTTCAGTGTCAATTAAAAGTGAATTGATGTAGAAATAAAGAAGTTCTAGTAAAAGGCAATTTTGGTTGGGTGTGGTCTATGTGGATGGGGCGCCCCAGGGTTGGTAATGGGGCCATGCATAGTTGAGATTGACCGTATTGTCAAAAGAGAAGTTCAGTATCAATTAGAAGTAAATTGGTGTAGAAATAAAGAAGTTATAGTAAAAGGCAATTTTGGTTGGGTGTGGTCTATGTGGGCAGGGCGCCCCAGGGTTGGTAATGGAGCCATGCATAGTTGAGATTGACCCTATTGTCATAAGAGAGGTTCAGTATCAATTAGTAGTGAATCGGTGTAGAAATGAAGACATTATAGTAAAAGGCAATTTTGGGTGGGCGTGGTCTATGTGGGTGTGGTATATGTGGGCAGGGTGCCCCAGGGTTGGTAATGGGGCCATGCATAGTTGAGATTGACGCTATTGTCATATGAGAGGTTCAGTATCAATTTGAAGTGAATCGGTGTAGAAATGAAGAAATTATAGTAAAATGCAATTTTGGGTGGGTGTGGTCTTTGTGGGCGGGGCGCCCCAGGGTTGGTAATGGGGCCATGCATAGTTGAGATTGACCGTATTGTCAAAAGAGAAGTTCAGTATCAATTAGAAGTGAATTGGTGTAGAAATAAAGAAGTTATAGTAAAAGGCAATTTTGGGTGGGTGTGGTCTATGTAGGCAGGGCGCCCCAGGGTTGGTAATGGGGCCATGCATAGTTGAGATTGACCCTATTGTCATAAGAGAGGTTCAGTATCAATCAGAAGTGAATCGGTGTAGAAATGAAGACATTATAGTAAAAGGCAATTTTGGGTGGGCGTGGTCTATGTGGGTGTGGTATATGTGGGCAGGGTGCCCCAGGGTTGGTTATGGGGCCATGCATAGTTGAGATTGACCCTATTGTCATAATAGAGGTTCAGTATCCATTTGGAGTGAATCGGTGTAGAAATGAAGAAATTACAGTAAAAGGCAATTTTGGGTGGGTGTGGTCTATGTGGGCGGGGCGCCCCAGGATTGGCAATGGGGCCATGCATAGTTGAGATTGACCGTATTGTCATAAGAGAGGTTCTGTATCAATTTGAAGTAAATCGGTGTAGAAATGAAGAAGTTAATGTAAAATAACCTAAACAAGGAATATCTTTAAAAAAAAGATGTACGGTGTTGATAGTTCAATGAATGAGATCAAGGAGCGCGAATGTCTTTCTGTGCAGTTCTTAGCTGCATTACACGCAGTACGGGATGTTACGCGGAGTTTTCGCGGCTTATTTTACATTATTACATATTGCTGGTCATAAACCTATAGAAACAAAACAGGAAACCAAAAGAAGAATAGAATTGAAATTAAAACATATTAGTCAACCGGCCACACGCGAAGTATCCGTATTTATAGGCGCGTTCTTCGAATAAACCTGTTTTAGTGGTTTGTCGGGCATTGCCATTTGATTCGATTATTAACAGTTTCGAGAATCATCGCGCTCATGCTTAATACATGAGTCAATATGGTGGAATAATTAATGTTAAATTAATCAAAAACAAGAAATATCTTTAAAAAAGATATACGGCGTTGATTGTGGTTGGAGTTTATGGAAGGTAAAGATTTAAATGAATGAGATCAAGGATAGCTAATATCTTTTTCTGTGCAGTTTTTAGCTGCATCAAACGCAGTACGGGATGTTACGCGGAGTTTTCGCGGCTTATTTTACATTATTACATATTGCTGGTCATAAACCTATAGATACAAAAAAGAAAACCAAAGTCAACCGGCCACACGCGAAGTCTCCGTACATATTTTAAATATGTATACGCGCATTCTTCGAACAAACCTGTTTGAGTGGTTTATCGGGAATTGCTACGTGTATTTGATTCGATTATTAACAGTATCAAGAATCATCGCGCTCATACTTAATACATTAGTCAATATGCTGCAATAATACATTAGTAAATATGATGGAATAATTCTTGTTAATTAATTAAAAATAATATTTATCATGGTATTGTTGAAAACACATTAAGAATCTATTATTGACATGCCATAAAATAATATCGCTGGATATCTTCATTTCACATCTTTCTGGTGGTAAAGAAAATTCCGGTTCACCTAGTTCACGCTATAGCGTCTTTATTATATAACTATTATATAACTGACCGCGAACTCCGAACAGCACAGAAGGTCTGACCTGTATATAAACTCTGACATTCAAACACACTAACCGCGAACTGACCCCTTATACCTCGCGGGATGAAATGCAACACATTAAAGTGAGGCATCGCTTCCACTGCTCTTTATACTTTTACATATAACATGTTGACAGGAATATGGAAGTCAGTACTAAATATGAGAACATGGCCTTTAAGTACACAACGTTCTCGCGCTGAAAATCCTCTGAAAATAAAAGATGTACGCACAAACTGTATTGATGTCGAGATTGAGTGTAAAACTGTTCTATCTATAAAGCCTTTTTATTAGAGATAAAACTGTTTCATGCTGAACACGCAGTAAAACAGTGTTACAAAGACGCGGACATGTTTCCAATGTTCTAGTGGTATTATCAAATCAGCCAATGCAGTCAATGAAGTGTATTCATCTGTACTTGGCCGCGGGAAGTTTTATTTGAATTCTATTGGACGCTAACAAAGGTCAGGCTAAGGTGAAAAGCTGGCGTATACAGCTGACGCCGAATAATATTTTTCATTGTATTGTTGAAAACACATTAAGAATCTATTATTGACATACCATAATTACAGTGATGAATATCTTCATTTACTGGTCTAAAGAAATTCCAGTTCACCTAGTTCACGGATAGCGTCTTTATTATATAACGATTATTTTACTGGCCGCGAACTCCGGTGATGACCTGTATATAAACTCGATACCTCGCGGGTTGAAATGCAATCCATAAAAGAAGACCTCGCTTCCACTGCTCTTTATACTTTTACAAGTTTACATGTTGACAGGAATATGGAAGTAAATACTAAATATGAGAACATGGCCTTTAAGTATAAACGCTTTTGCGCTGGTAATTCTATGGAAATAAAAGGTGCACGCACAAACTGTATTGATGTCGATGTGTATAATTGTTCTATCTATTAAGCATTTTCATTAGAGATAAAATTGTTTCATGCAGTAGAATAGTGTTACAAAGACGCGGATATGTTTCCAATGTTCTGGTGGTATACTCAAATCAGCCAATGGAATAAATGAAGTGTATTCATTCGTACCTAGCCGCGGGAAATTTTATTTGAATTTTATTGGACACTTAAAGGTCAGGTAAGGTGAAAAGCTGGCTTAATACAGCTACGCCGAAAAAAATGAGTGAAAATCTCTGACCTGGCCCCACCCCAACCCCATAACTTTTGACCCAGGTGTCAGATCAAAATTCCAAATAGTATAGGGTCGCACATATGCTCATAGATACAATGTGTGTAAGTTTCAAGGTTATAGTGCTAATAAAGTAGGAGGAGATAGTGGCCAGGACGGACAGAATGAGATCAATACAATATCTCCACTTTTTCTCCGAAAAACGTGGGGATAATAACAATTATGTATACCCCACTTTGCACATTTGAATAATAGAGAACGGAACAATTATACTAATAAATGGGAGCGGTTAATTCTGTTAACGTTATAAACAATTTCTTTTATAATGTTAATCGACGCTAAGCATAAATGGAAAAACGTTATTAGCGTAGTTTAGATATGTTTGATTTAATAATCAGCGAGTCGCGTTCTGTGAAAAGGGTATTTCATTCATGTGCTTAAAGGGGCCTTTTCACAGATTTTGGCATGTACTGAAGTTTGTCATTTAAAGCTTTATATTAGTAAATGTAAACATTGGATCTAAAAAGCTCCAGGGTTTTCTACAGGCCATTTAAAGGTCCCTCGCCGGGGCGCTTGAATTTCGAAATCAGAGTCCCCGGGGCGCTTGAAATTTTCCGATCAGTGTATTTTAACAGTAAAAGAAAATGGAGAATGTCAAGAAAATCAAGGTTTCTTTATCAGTGTATCAATATTCCCTGTTTTAAAAGAGCACTTGGTACCTACTTTCGCATGTAATCGCCAAAAACACCACATGGGACAATCCACTGACAGGAGATAGCATGACGCGCGTATCGATTATTCTAGCCACATTACACAGTCATTTATGCTGGAAAGGATGTATCACAGGAAACTCTCAGGTAACTTTCCAATCGTCAAACTGTGATGTTCATCCTCCAATCGGTTACGCGAATGCTTATGAGGGCGGGGTTAACTATCGACAATTATTTTTGATTATGTCATTATGACCTAGTGTTATATTTTATATGAAGCATCATATAGAGGCCCTCGAATACATGTATGTGTTATTTAATCTTGACTGGGGTCAAAAGTGGCCACACGCAGGAAGTTAAATATTTTATTGACTCGAATAGCTAAATAACTGATAAAATAACTTCTACCGGACATGTGCCCACTTTGATGGGGGCGAGGCAGATAAAAGACATTAGCAAAAAGCAGCAACAGTAAGAAAAAACGACAATTACCAGAGTACATAAGGCGTGTAAGCGGGTACTCTGCTCATAGTTATCATTTATTTTGATAATATAAAATATGAGAATACCTTGATTTTCGTCATTAAGCGAAAGCTTTTTCCGCCATTTTGTGCGTACGATGTACTTTTGTGATCACGTGATTCCCCGCAGTGAATGACTGATGTATTTTTACTTCATGAAAGCAATCCTCGTAGTTTCAAAAAATATAACGACAACAACAGAACTCTCCAAATTATTCAATCGTTTCGCTTTATCATTTTTCAGGTTTTTAAAACATGGTAAATGTTCAGCGTTACTGTTTCCTCACGAATATCATAACGAACACGAACATTTGCGAATCTGAAGCAACTTTTTTAAATTTTGTTAATTTACCAAAATGTGAAAAGGCCCCTTTAAGATGCAGAAATTCACAATGACACAACTATCCACCGTGACGCAGTAGTTTAGATGCAAACCGACTTCCTCGATGGCAAACATTTATTAATCACAGTCCGCACAGGCTAATCAGAGACGACGTTTTCCGCTTAAAGTGGATTTTCGTCAAGAATGGTCTTCCTTTAAACGAAAAATACAATAAAAGCGGAAAGTGTCGTTCATGATTAGCCTGTGCGGACTGTGATTAATATGTTTGCCTTCAAGGAAGTCGGTTTGCATCTTAACTACTGCGTCACGGTGGATAGTTGTGTCATTGTGAGTTTCTGCACTGACAACTTCCGAGTAAAAACCAGAGTAAGGCAATACTGCTTACTCGCACATTCCCTGCTCCTGTGTCATTAAGACATCGACGGACCAGAAACGAAATAGAATCCAGTTGACACTCTGGAAACAAAGCAGAAGAAGACATCGCAGGCGAATGATAGGCCACTCTCTTCGCAAGCTTGCAGGGGCGTAGCCAGCGATACGCACTTACGCACGTGCGTAACATCATTGAGAAAAATTAAAATGTAAACATTGCCAATAAAGGTTTAAAGTATAAGGCTATGGTATTAGGAGGTTAACCTCAATGTCCGTGATAATTTAAGATCTCATCAGGTCTGACAAATCAGAGCAATAATTTACGAGGCTACTTTTAGTCATTTGACTCTGAAACGATGAGAGTCCAAGGGTACGAAGGGGCCGCAAACACGTGTAGTTGTCACCGCAGTGTCAAAGCCCGCATTCAACAAGAAGTTCCAAGAGCACTTTATACACATTTCAAAGCGCATTCATTAAAGGGATCTTTTCACGCTATGGTAAATTGACAAAATTGAAAAAAGTTGTTTCAGATTCGTAAGTTTTCGTTTTAGTTATGATATTTGTGAGGAAACAGTAATACTGAACATTAACCATGCTCTAATATAGCCATTATATGCATCTTTTGACGATTTTAAAACCTAAAAATTATAAAGCGTTGCAACGCGAAACGATTGAATAATTTGGAGAGTTCTGTTTTTGTCGTTAAATTTTGTGAAACTACGAAGATTGCTTATATAAGGTATAAAATACGTCAAGAATGTGTACTCGGCGGAATAGCTCAGTAGGCTAAAGCGTTTTTACTTCAGGACTCTGGCAGGACTCCAGGGGTCACTGGTTCGAAACCTGCTCCGGGCAATGTTCTTTTCCTTTTTTTAATTTTTTTCTTGATTTTTTACTGGAGCTTTTACGATCCAATGTTTACATTTATCAATATAAAGCATTTAATGAATAAGTTAAAAAAATGCCAAAATCTGTGAAAAGGCCCCTTTAAATCTTGCTGTTATTCAAGCGTCCAAAGAGCCCTGTGCAAGAAACATGATGATGACCGTCTAGGAAATAGCATTTTATTTCCAGTACTCAGTCAAGAGGTCATTACGGTTTCAAGAATTCCTTAGCAATAGTGATGAGGATTAGATTGAGATGGACAGGAGGACCAAACTAAAAACTTTGTGCGAGACCCGGTGGACGGCCAGAGCCGATACCCTTTTCACATTCAAGGCTTCATCAGGAACGGTTGTGCACACACTTGAAGATTTAGCCAAACACATTGATGCAAAGGCTGGTGCTTATAAAGCAGCTGTAACACAGTTTACTGGTGGCTGTAGAGCATGTTTGGTCTGCGTGTATGTCGCTCACAAAACAACTTCAGACTACTTCATGCGATCTTCTGGTAGCTGCAATGGAAGCTTAGGTCGTTAAAACACAGGTATATGCTGAACGCAACGATCCACTTGTATGGCAGGCACTGTTTGAAAAAGCCGTTGAAATGGCAAGCTCCGTTGATGTTGAACCTACATTTCCACGCGCAGGACGACAGTAGAACCGCCCTAATGCACCGGCTGCTACCGTATTTGACTACTGGAGGGTCAATATATATTAACCATTTGCGGACCATTTACTTGCAGAGCTCCAACAACGGCTTTTACAAGGAAATGAAAGATATGCCATACAGTACCTATTACCAGATCGTGTCCAAGACCTCAATGATCAACAAACAAATGCAATCTTCTCTTCAGCACAGGCTGACCTTGAAGTTAACATGGAAACATTTCATAGAGAAATTCAGCGTTGAACGTTCCGCTGTGAACAGACACAGATTCCATCTACGCCTTATCTAGAAACCACGCTGCCCGCTCTACCTGAAGACTTGTATCGGAATGTTGCTAGGTGCATCCACCTGTTGCATTCGATGCCAGTATCAACTGCTTCAGCAGAACGCTCGTTCAGTACCATGAGACGCCTGAAAACCTACTTGAGGTCAACTATGAATACTGAACGCATGTCTGGACTTGGTCTCATGAACGTTCACAGGGATAGGGAACTGAACGTAGCTAGAGTTCTTGAGCTATTTGCACAAAGGAGGAAAAGGCGTTGGGCACTTATCTTTCATGACAATTGAATTAGTAGATTTATACACAAGCCAAGCTAAATGACAATGACATACAATGTCTATCATTTGATAAATTAAACCACAGAGTCAAATAGCAGAATTAAAGTTTGAACATAGTATTATCATTATTATTTTTTTACGTCTCATGACGTCTTGGCTTGTCCCACAAGTGAAAGCACTTTTCAGAAAAAATACTGGATGTAATATTAAGTGCCAAATATCCCCTCAAGTACACCTCAGCGCCTACCATTGAAGTTATGACTTTTAAAAAATTCTCGGGAGAGGACCCCCGAACCCCCACCAGCGGGAGGGGCTCACCCCCTCCCACACACTCCCCCATTTGTGCGTTACATTCCTTTATGTCTGGCCACGCCCCTGGCTTGCATCTAATGCAACAAGGCAATCTCTCACTTGGAACCCCCAAGGGAAGAGAGGGCGGCCAGTTTAGCCCAATCGAGGGTTACTTTTTTTCTTTCTTTAATTTTATTCTTGTTTTTTTTTTTACTGGAGCTTTTTAGATCCAATGTTTACATTTATCAATATAAAGCATTTAATTACACACTTCAATACATGCCAAAATCTGTGAAAAGGTCCATTTAAATTTTATATGGTAACTTCTCTCGTAAACGCAATGCTGTGCTATACAAACATATGAAAATCAATTGCTCTCCAAAAACAATTTATCAGCAGTTATCTAGTTAGATTTGCAATTGTTAAAAATCATATAGCAAAGCATTGTACAATCGAGTACTTATCTTAGTTTATTTTTTTTAGCCAGTATTTTACAACCCATGTGTGTCTATTTTTATACAGTGTACAACGGCTTGCCCTCGAACCGGTTTAAACTCAAGGTTATTGTTTCAGTTTTAATGTTTACAGTCGGTGTTCAGTTATTATGCTCCCCATATATATATAGGGATACATAGGGAAAGGTACCTTTCATGGACCTCTACCTTTTGATGAGGTTCGAGGTGGCCGATTTTTTACGTACAGGCCGGAATTACGTACACGACCAGTACCTGTAGGTACCTTGCATGGACCTCTACCTTTTGAATAGGTTTGAGGTCACTGGGGTCAAGGTCACCGAGGCTAAAAATAGATTTTCTCAAGGTTAGCAATAAGGGGAGCATCCATCGTTTTCAACGATACTTGTTTGAGTAGTAGATAGGTCAGTGAATTTGTCAATTTATAATTATAGAGTTTCGTCGTTTCTACATCCTTAACAAAATTAAAAAGATGCTTACTGACCCGAGGATGCATCTAATTGTAGGTTCAAATTATTTGTCCTGGTTTTCAGAAACAATTTAACGTGGTTTTGTAATTGTTTTGTCTATTTTAAAGCACAGAATAAGGACCAAATTAATTACACAAACTAGTTAATTACATTTTGTATTACGCCAACATGTGTTACGCAACACGTACATGGTGCTGCATTCGTTAAGTGTTTGTTATACAAATTTAAATCACTGGAGCAGGTCATAAATAACAAAGAATTATTTTGATATTGATATAAACATGACCACCAGTTTTCTTTATATTGCAGTTTTGAAAACACTTTTTTCGCGGATACTAACGCTCGACGCGCAACTTTAAATAATTCGCAAAAAAATGTTCTTTGGTGACCGTCATGACCCTCTTTTTTTAACATAACTATTTGTTCGTGTACTGGAATCAACTTACCCAGTAAAAGTTAGTCATGTCTACATACTGTACATGTCTGCACAATTTTATGATGGTTTTTATATTGAATGACAACATAAGGGCATAAATAATTAGTTTAAGTTATGGTCTATGTGAACATCTATCTGTCAACAGTACTGTGTGTTCGTGTACTGGAATCAACTTACCGTGTCTAAAAGGTATCTCTGTTTACATATTACTTATTGACATCGTGTTGAAGCTGGTGCCAAAATTTTACGTAGCGTGCAGCATAATCGTGTATATGAATTATAATTTAATTACGCATAGAATTTAGGCCAAGAACCCAGGCTTATTAAATAACTTAATTCCGATGTTTTTCACATGGCAATAAGCCGCATAAAAACTGTCTGTTATGCACTAGTTGAAATTCTTCAGAAAAATGTTTCAAACAGTTATTTGAAAAAAATCACTTACACGCATTAACATCCATTTGTGAACCCCATAAAGTGACGTGATCCTGCACCCTGGTGACGCTCTCTTGCATTATAAACATTATCGAACGTTAAAACGTTTGCGTCAATAACAAGTAGTGAAATTATTGAATTCAAAAAGAAACATTTCAGCCGAATGTTAATTCTTTTAGACCCGCTTTTGCTTTTTGATAAGTGCTGGGGTAAGTGTGAGGTTCAGCTAGCAGAACAGAACTGAACAGAACAGAATATTTATTAAGTTTCTTTAAACCTATATACAAGTTCCTCGTGACATGGAACAATGTATAACAATTATAAACGAATGGCAACCTATAAATAATATGTACATTTTTGCACAGTTTATAACATAAGTATTTAAAAAAAGCATAGTTAATAATTTAGTAAGTCTGTATGAACATCAAACAGTAAATATGTAGAAAAATCAATGTAGTTAGTTTTATAAACAAGGTTCATTTCCAGAGGAGGTACTAATAAGGTATAGACGAAAAAGGAAGACAGAATAATGGCACATTTGTATAAAAGTTACAACAAATGGGTGGTTATTGGGTGATATTTATCATATTTTTTCATAAGTTAAAAGCATAGTAGATGTATGTTTATTTGCTTAGGTTTAATCTTCAGTTGTATATTTGTATAGTTTTGAGATGTAAATGAATTTTTACATTTTATCACATTGGGCTTAGTATAGTCATTTTAAATAATATATGGTTTATATATGCCCATATACCGTGTGTAGAAACGTTTGAATTATGGTATGAGGAATGAGATGTAAACAGTCGTTAAACTGCTGGACTACTGACATCCTCAGTCGAGAGCCACCGATCACTGAATGTTTCGACCCATTAATCTCGATACATTCTCCTGGTGGTGGGTCCGCAGGGGTTGATCAATCCCCTACGTGTCAGTAGAAGGCTGCCAGCTCCTCTCTTCTCTCCTCAGCCAAAGCCATCTCGATGCTCTCTCCGCTGCATCCCCAAGTCTGTTGACCGCTCGCTTTCTGTCTCTTCCTGTCAGGCCAAGTGCAGTGAAAAGTCTCCAGAGAGACTTTGACGGAAAGCCTCGGACGCCGACCTCCACTGGGAATAGCCACGTGTGCCACCCCTTCTCCTTGCATTCCCTCTGCAGATCAGCATATTTTGCTGTTTTCCTCTCCATCGCCTCATCACAGCGCGACTCCCAAGGAACTGTGAGTTCAACCATCACCAGACACTTGTCCTTTGCCGACCAGATCACCATGTCGGGGCGTTGTGTTGTCTGGACTACACTTGGGAAAACCAGCCTGCGTTTCAGGTCAACAGCCATCTCCCATGACTGCGCACGATCTAGGATCGATGCTGCTTGCGCCTGCTGCTTCTTGATGGTTTCCCCTTCCTTTACAAACTGCATCTTTCTGGTCTCTTTCACAGTCCTCTTCTTTCGCCTCTCCCTTTCCACTATGTCTGCCAGTTCTTGGAGGACCTTGTCGTGTCTCCACCTGTATCTTCCTTGTGTAAGGGCTGTCTGGCAAGATGATAGTGTATGTTCTAGCGTGCCTATCTTTCCGCAAAGTGGGCAGGTTGGGTCGTCACGTTTTCCCCATCTGTGCAGGTTTGCTGGTGAAGGTAGCAGGTCGTAGACTGACCTGAGCAGGAAACTGATGCGCAGAGGTTCGCTACGCCAGATATCCGCCCATGTCATCTTCTTTCCTGTAGTCTGCCACTTTGTCCAAGCACCCTGGCACCCCATTGCCACTGCCCTTATGCCTCGATCTTCTTCTTCGGCCAGACGTACCTCTGCCTGGACCATCTCCCTCCTTGTCCTACTGTCCGCCTTCTTCCAACTCCTCGTCTCCGCAGAGCCCAGACCTTGTGTTCCCACTGCCGTTGTTCCCACAATGTCTTTGTGTCGCAGGCGGCTCTCGGCTTGCGCTACAGCCTGGCTAGCGGACCACTTTCTTCCCGTCCTGGTCTCAACACCTGCTCTTCGGACCATGTCATCCCTTGAATCCTTCAGCGTCATGACAAGTCTGGCCTTTGCCACCTTGTACTCCTCCACCAACGAACTCAATGGGAGCTGTAGTTGATTTGATCGTCCATAGAGTCCAATGTTGCTGAAGCTGGGTGGTACGCCAAGCCACTTTCGCAAATGCCTACTAATGGTTCTCTCCAGTCCTTCCACCACTGTTGTTGCCACCTCATAAAGCATCAGTGGCCACATCAGTCGTGGGAGAAGTCCATTCTGGAATAACCAGGCCTTGAATTTGCCAGGTAGTCCGCTTTTGTCAATCTGCTTCAGCCCTTCAGTGAGCTGGTTCTTGATGCGCTTGATGTTGTTCCCATCTTGGAGTGTAGCATCATACCACTTCCCAAGGCATTTAATGGGGCTGTCCATTATCGATGGTATGTCCTCACCTTGCACTGTCAGATTGAATTTCTTGGTTGGTTGGCCTTTCCTGATAACAAGCGCTCTGGACTTTCTGGGTTTGAACCTCATTCTGGACCAAGTTGCTGCCTCTTCTAGGGCCGAAAGCATCCACCTTGCTTGGATGTGGGTCTTTGCTGTCAGAGTGAGGTCATCCATGAATCCCTTAACTGGAGGTAAGTAGATTCCTGATGCTGCTTTTGGACCACGTGTCTCTCTCTTCGCCGCATTGATGATGAGGTTCATACCCATCACAAACAGGACCACAGAGATTGTGCATCCTGTGACAATGCCTTTCTCCAAGCTTTGCCATGCATCATCAATATCAAATGTATTACCAAAAAAAACACATCTTTTACAACGTTCGATCCTGTTTTCGATTGTTTAGTGCCATGATTAGTGGCCTTTGTTAATCGAGAATGGTCGAAGAGGCTTATGTAACGTGATGACCCAGGAACGAACCTTTTTATTATCAACTTTAGCGAGAACACCACGTTGTTGACATGGAACTTGTGAATATTTTTGGGTGCGATATTGTTGTGGCTTCAGCTACTCACGATAAGTCCGTATGTATTTTACTCTGCCAATGTTCAAAACAATGCATGCGGGTTTTAATCAAAGTACTGACAGTACTGGTGTGACGATGCTTTTAAAAAGGATTGATATAAAAACATCAATTTAAGTTCATTTACATCATCACAATTGTGTATGTGGGTACGAAAAATTTTGGTAAGAAAAAAATGTGTACGAAAACTTTGGGTGCAAAAGTTATGCAAAAAATTGGGTACGAACAAAAATTTGGTTACGAAAACAAAATGGGTAGGAAAACAATCGGGTAGGAAAATAAATTTGGGTAGGAAAAAAAAATTGGGTACGAAAAAAACATTTGGGGTACGGGGAAGTAGTACCCGTGGGTAACTTGACCCATTTAGCGAATCTGGGAGGCTGGTTACATTCTTGATCAAATATAACAAGAAATATCTTTAAAAAAAAATATCCAACGTGCATTTTCTGTATCACTTATCTTAACATACGTTCTGTTACAGTAAAACATTTGTGGGTTATAACATTACGTTTCAGCAGATATATATTCAAAACTTGACATGCTCTTTAATTACACCATGCTCTTAAATTTCACAAGTATATCATACCAAACTTTGTATTTCGTTGTTTCCTTTCCTAAGTTAATAATAATTGTGTACGGATGTGATTTCACATGCCCATGAACATATAATTTTTTCTCTTTTGATTATTGTTTTTTCTATAATTCAATAAGCTTAGGCATGTTTGTTCGTTAAGTACGACAATACTTTTATGATGATTCCCGAAAGTAGGTATGATCACATAGTCGTAAGAGCACTTGAATACGTGAGTTCGCCCATGAACACATGGTAAGGTTAATTAAATCTCCGCGATATGACCTAATATGTGTTTAAAACAGCAAACAATATCCAACATACGAATGAATTATCAAACATAGTATGTGCACTGATGTGGCTCTGTAATTTCTGTTTGAAAAGGTTATTAAATATGCAAAATCAGAAAGCACGCATAAAAGCGAGTTCCATAGATATCTTTCGGCTATTATGTTGTTTATATACCATATTCGCTATAACGTTTACAAATGGCAGGTTCGAAATAATTCGTTTTCTTTACACTCTCGATCGCGTTAAACGTTAATTAGGGGGTATACACGTTTTCATTCGCTTTTTACTTATAAAATCACGACAAATGTCAAATACAATACAGAAAATGCATAGTTGTTTCATTGATCTATAAACATATAATGGATTGAATATAGCTGATTTAAAATTAATGTTTTCAAACTATTGTTAAATCTTTTTCCCATAATATGCTGTCCTATTTATAGCTGAGCCTCCTTTACCTGTATCAATGATAATCAGCGAGGTATGCCGATTAGAATCAAAATACTGACAGTACTGGTGTGACGATGCTTTTGAGAGGATGGATATAAAAGCATCAAGTTAAGTTTATCTACATCACCACAATCACCACAATTGTGTATGTTGGTACGAAAAAAAAATTTGGTACAAAAATTTTGCGAACAAAATTTGGGTATAAAAACAAATTTGGGTACGAAAAAATATTTGGGAACAAAAAAATTGGGACCGAAAAAAATTTTGGGTACGAACAAAAAAATTGGGGATGAAAAAAAAATTGGGTACAAAAAAATTGGGTACGAAAAATTTTAGGTACGGAAAAAAAATTGGGGGAACGGGAAAGTATTACCTGTGGGGAACTTGACCCACACTCGCACATTTTCGGCCCTTTCCGTCAAACATCAGATAAGTTCCTCGAAGGCAATAGTATGAATACACATTTCGGAAGCGGTAATGCGGTCCTACCTACGCGCGTCAAGATGTAAGCGAAATATGTACACAAGTCTGTCAGGAATGATTGAATTAACGAAGAAAATCGTGTATTGATGTAAGTTTTTTGAAGAAATGTGCAGAAAATATATTAAACAAGAGCTGTGTTTGTGAAACACAATGCCCCCTGCTGCGCAGCTTTGAACCCATATATTTTACCTTTGACCTTGAAGGATGACCTTGACCTTTCACCACTCAAAATGTTCAGCTCCATGACATACACATGCATGCCGAATATGGAGTTGCTATCTTCAATATTGCAAAATTTGACCTTTGACCTTGACCTTGAAGGATGACCTTGACCTTTCACCAATCAATATGTGCAGCTCTATGAGATACGCATGCACGCCAATATTGAAAAAGTTATGGCCAATGTTAAAGTTTCGGACAGACAGACAGACGCTTTATATTTGACATTTGACCTTAAAGGATGACCTTCACCTTTCACAACTGAAAATGTGCAGCTCCATGAGATGCACATGTATGTCAAATATCAAGTTGCTATGTTCAATATTAAAAAAGTTATGGCCATTAAAGTTTTCGGACGGACGGACAGACTGACACACTGACTGACTGACTGACTGACTGACAGTTCAACTGATAGAGGCCACCCTACCGGGAGCATAAAAAGCAATGGCGATATTTTTCACAGCCACATAATTGTTAATAGTTTGATATCACAAAATGAAAGTGAAAGTAGAACTGTCAAAAATGACAACCTGTCAACGTGTTGTTTTTGCTGGCACGAGAGGGCGATTACACTCAATGTGTTCACATTTTGACCATAGGCTTTGTCAATGACCTTTATAGAATGGGTAGCTTTGATATTATTTATTGCTATCATGTAACTGCATGATTGTGTATACGTTTGCAATACACAAAGCATAAATAATGATATAAATATACTGATTGAGCTTATAATATTCTGAGAACTATAGCCAGGTCAATTAAGGACTTAAAATACAATTTTGTGTCCTGATTTCATGAAGAAATGACCATGCATGTCCTAGATTTCAAATTCAAGGCCCTGGTGTGACACATTTGTAGCATTACCGTTAAACTGTTACCAGGCTTATGAAAATAGTTTTTATTTAACTATCTAAGGAAATCTAAATCAGGCACTGATTTGTCTTGTTTTAATACAGTCATAGATCAGTTGTGGCCTCTGGGTAATGACCAATTTTTGCTTACTTGTCACACCCTTAAAACTTTCCACACGTCTATAATAGCAAATCTGGATTTAGGCGATCTTCAATGGTACATTTAAACTTTAGCATTGTTACAAGAGTGCTGGTAAAGTCCAGTCACATATTTAAATCTAGGCCATGTCAAAATCAAAGTGTCAAAGACAAATGAAAGATGCGTTCATTAATTATTGTCCAGTTGTTTACTACTGCTGTAAGTTTTTATATAATATGACTGATGAACATCATGTGAGTGAAAATTCACATTATCATTGTATATCCGGTTTAGCAACCTTTTAGATAACAAAGTATGCTAGTTTTCAATGTCGCCTCTGGGGATCAAACCCGTAGTGCTTTTAGGAAGATTCTGAAATTTTCGATCCCTCGAGAGCAACCGAACCAAAAAGTAAGTCAAATATTGCCGACTCGGTTTTTTGAGTCGGTTCATGAGGGATAATGGAGCTTGATTGGTCATTGTCGGCTCTGGTACTACTTACATGTACCCCGGGTACTCTTAAGTATACTTACATGTACCCTGGGTATTCTAAGTATACTTACATGTACGCCAGGTACGGTAAATAAACGTAATTGTACTCGGTCCATATTAGACTGTACCCGAGTTGTATTCGCGCCCAAAATCCGATGTCGTAAAACGCGCAACCGATTATCTTAAACACACTTCTCTTCAAAAAACACTGCATCAACATGCTTTTTGAGTATGTGTTCCGATAATATAGAGGCCATTCTACAGAAATTGACATAAATGTGTATATATAATTATTACAAAAAATAGTCGACAACGACTGATTTAGGGTTAAATTTCCCGTGTACATTTTAGTATATTTACCGTACCCGGGATACATGTAAGTATACTTAAGAGTACCTGGGGTACATGTACGTAGTACCCGAGCCGACAATGAACAATCGAGCGATACTGGAAGGTGCAACATCTCTCACGACCCCTAGCATCGCCTTTAGCAGTATTCAATTATCAACAGGAAAGTGCTGGAGTCATTGATCCCGAGGGACAAGAAAAACAATTGATTAATGTTCGAAATAAATAATTTGATTAATGACAATTCTGTTATTTGAGCCAGGTCACAGGAAAAGCGCAGTCAAATCAGTATCCAATTAAATTATTTGTTATTGTCAGAAAAACGATTTTAAGCAAACAGCTTTCAAGCGACTGTTGGCTGATCTAGATCCAAACTGGCCACAATCGCCTTAATGTATCTTTTACTGTGACACAGTTCATTTAACTTTAAAATGATAAAAAGTACTAACACTAAGAAAGAGTACTAACCAGTAAAGAGTTTGAAATCAATGTTGAATCTCAGGACAGCTTGGTGATCTGCGAATCCCCGATGAAATGTTGATATCGGGTATCATAGTCATTCAATAAGTCGCAAAATGCTCGAATACAATTTATAAAGCACAATGTGACTTATATTGATAACTAAAAATACCATTTATCAGTATGAGTATGCCAGTTTTGCCGTGTCAAGCTGTTACGATCCAGAAAGTCCTTCATTCACATCGAGTATATATCCTTCGAATTCCAACTATTGTTGTCATAAGCGGAGATTTAGTGAATAAATAATTCATATATCCTAAATGACAGCTTCTAAATAGCGAAACATGCCAATGTATGCAGTAAGAAAGTTTTGAATCGAGACTCTCATTAAGGCGGCCATTGTTGAATGTTGAAAAACGAACGACAACTCTGCTAGGAGAATGTTATCAATGCTCCTACGCAGTGGCGTATGCAAAAGGGAAGTAACTGAAAAATCGAGTTATCTCAATCGGACTGGCTCGGTCTTTTACATAGGTCGCCATTGTGAAATTTTTTAGGATGGTTATCAAACCTTGGACGATGCTGTTCGCATCGTCAAAAATCGAGCTATCTCAATCGGACTGGCTCGGTCTTTTACATAGGTCGTCATTGTGAAGAATTCTTTCATGGTATGATAATTTAGACGAGCTGCTTTGCAGCATCGTCAAAAAGGAAGAATAACTGTCAACACATATACTAGAGTATACCTGTAACACTAAATGGCACTTATCGACCAAATTACATTACCAAGATCTAGATTTGATTGCTTTTCTATCCGTCCCCCGCATATGTAACAAGGGTCTTATTAATGCATGAAGGCTGCTGAAAGTTAAAACGTGTTTGTCAATAACGAGTAGTGAAATTGTTGCATTTAAATAGATGAAAACATGTCAACTGCCGTTTAGCCGAAAAATTACTTTTCAAAATATGGAAATAACAAGAATATCAGTGAAATTGATAGATGCTCCCCGATGATGCGCTTTGTCAATCTATGTGTTAATAGCCACCGAACAAATCTATTATTAGCCTCGGTGACCTTGACCCTGACCCCAGTGACCTCAAACTTCATCAAAAGGTAGAGGTCTATGCAAGGTACCCACATACCAAATATGTAAGAGATCGGTAAAATATTGAAGGTGCTATGAGAAACTGTAACAAAGTGTGACGGAAGGAAGGAAGTAAGGAAGTAAGGAACTTCAAACTGGAAACTATATGCTCCCCAAACATTGTCGGGAACCATAAAAATAATGCCACCAAAATATTTATTCGGCGAAATAAATGTTTCAATAGTAATACCGAATGTACAGATACATTATTACCAAATAACTAGCTACTGCTTATTTTATGTTACAAGCAAAACTGTCAAAACACGTCGTCTTTCCAATTGAAATTTTTTTTATCTTTTTGCACAAATTTCATAGCCTGATAATCATGCATCTGGCGTTAAACTACACAGCTATTGTATGGTCATTAAAAGGTTAAAACTGCTAATTATCAAAATGTAATCCCGTCATATTTTGTAAGGTTATGTGATAGAAATCTAAGTTCTTGTCCAAAGTTAAAATTGTCGATGTCTTTTTCTACAAATATCTTCTATTGCAAGTTTTTGCCTACTGTTTTCGAACATCGATGACGAGAATAGATAAGTATGAACTATAATGTTAACTTAATTACTATCGGAAAAAGGAATTGTGTAAAATATTTATTTTACAATGTAGATTGATGCACAGACCTACAAAGAAACATCTAATTTCAAAACATAGTCAATACAAATAAGCATTTGTCTGTCCGTGCAAAGGCAATCATTATTAGGGTTTTGATTTCCCACTTACAGTGTTCACCAAAACGTTTCCCTTTCATATAAATGCAGCAAAGATAATTCCTATTTGTAAAACTATTACTGCTATTACGGCAGTTAAATAACAAAATAACAGTGAGAGATGGAATCACACCTATGTGGATGTCACTTTGTGAAAATGAACTTACTCAGTACGTCTGTTCCTAGATTGATGTTATCATGCATGAAATTATAATCCCTTAATTTTGAAATGAATACAACCGTGTGAGCATACGAAATTATCAAAACAGTTATTTATTTATATGCAATTTATCTGAAGTGATTGTTATTTTCATGTTAACTATAAAACAGTATATCATAGTAATACCGACATAGCATGATCGGTCCCTTACGACATACTAAAGCTGCCCCTAGACATATAGACTAGTCCTCCGCTTTGACAGTACATGTATAATGTACATTTTTGTTAGTAATAATTGCCACAAAGATATATTTGAAATCGAAAATACGCTGTAGTTCAGTAGTTATATTGTATATGATTTTTATCGTATTTTTCTCTGTTTTCAATAGTATTTTAGTCATTTCACGATGGTCAGATTGCCAACTCATACTCGTCCGGGTTATTTTGGTTCTACTTTTTTAAGAGCACATACTAATGTCATGAAAGGCCAACTGCCCTACTCAGATGTACAATAAGAATGGTTGTATAAAGGATTTTTTTATTAAGAGCTCTCGCCGTCCCGGTCAATATAAAGCTGATCATTTATAATTAAAACAAGAAATATGATCACCCCAAGAAAGTAGATTATCAACCTATAACCAATTAATGTAGTTGAATTAATTGAACGTTGCAAGCAGCGTCTATATTAAAGCTAATGCGCAAAATACTACCACCAAAACTTAACCCATTTATGCCTAGCGTCTAGAAAAAAGGCCTTGGCAAACAGCGTAGACCCAGTTGAGACGCCGCATGATGCGGCGTCTCATCAGGATCTGCGCTGTTTGCTTAAAGGAATTTCTGTAAGAAATAGTCTAAATATAGGAATAAATATACTAAACATCCCTATTTTTTGAAATAAATTGATCCAATTTAGAAGGATTGGAGAGTACACTTTGCATAAATGGGTTAAGTAATGAGGCCTATACGCGTTCCTACTTTCAGAAACAATGACGTTGACCAAACTGGCCTTAAATGCGTTCCCACCCTATGTATGTTTATAAGCTAACGAAATATAACACAGGCAAGTAGTCCCGTTCAGATAGATAGTACAATCATCGTGTATTTCTGATTTATTTAAATGTTGCACTTAGTTTAAACATATACTTAAATTTTATTGAATAATGAATTGTATATTGTTTCGTCAGGAAGGCTTGAATTAAAACATTTATTCAAATTAAAGATCTTTTTTGAATTCAATTTAAATACATAAGTAGGCATTTTTTTGCCAAAATAAAAAGAATACATGGCATTCAAATGAAAAGAAGACGTGACATTTAAAAAAATCTGATTATGTTTATAAACAAAATTATTCTACTGCACATTCATACTTGTATACGGAAAACAAATGATTTAATTTGACTAAATCTTACTTACCGCTCAAAGAACTTCCGGATGTGGTCACAGTCGTAGCTGATCCGCTTAATTATCAACATTAGCGGAAACATAACATAACATAATTGTTTTTTTAGCCATTGCACCCGTTCCAGGGAAAACCGACTGTTTATTACACCCTTTCCAGGGAAAACCGACTGTTTATTGACACACTTATAGCACAATTTACGCATTTCCTTAGAGGCATATTACGGATTGCGCATAAACCGATGTTTTGAAACTTTTGTATAATATTGTTTAGTTCCATATTCGAACAATTGGATGATATGTTAGTGAAATAAATGTAAAAACACATCATGACAAATCATGTTACTCAACTTCCCTTGTTTGATAGTCTAGGACATTCAAACATGTAAATACAACAAACAACTTATTTTCTCATTGGTA